>NC_134092.1:66569717-66872669 GCF_000715075.1 Nicotiana tabacum
AACGCTGCCTTTCACTGCATGGGTCTAAGCACTGCCCTCATTTCACTGCAAAGGTCTAAGCACTGCCCCCATTACACTGCATAGGTCTAAGTATACATTGCATGAGGCTAAGAAGTGCCTCCATTATTTGCATAAGGCTAAACGTTGCCTTTCATTGCATAGGGCTAAGCACTTCCCTCATTACATTGCATGAGACTAAGCACTGTCTCGATTAGATTGCATGAGGCTAAGCACTGCCTCCATTATTGCATAAGGCTAAATGCTGCCTTTTCCTGCATAGGGCTAAGCACTGACCTCATTACATTGCATGATACTAAGCACTGTCTCCATTACATTGTATGAGGCTAAGCACTGCCTCCATTATTGCATAAGGCTAAACGCTGCCTTTTCTCCGCATAGGGCTAAGCACTGGCCTCATCCTATACAAGGCTAAGCGTTGCCTTGTCTCATCCTCGCATATGACTAAGCATCACCTATTCCCTCTATCAAACAATCAATATCACCGCATTTTTACATTTTATGGGCTGAAATATCACCACATTGTCTGAAGGCGTCATAGTCTGACAACACCATCTTCATAGCCTAAAGACATCATGCCATGGCCTGAGGACCTCTCGAAACTATATAACATTATTCAAAGGCGTCATAGTCCAAACGCACCATCCTCATGGCCCGAGAACACCATCTCATGACCAACGAATCCTTTATCATACGCTTCATAGCTCAGGACATCATGGTCTAAGGACATCATCCTCATCATCCGAAAGACAACTCTCATGGTCCGAAGGGAATTTGCATCATGTTTAATTTTCCGCAATGACTATATATATTCGCGTGCATCGTGTTTTAAGTTTTGCAGGTGACTCGGGCGGTAACCGTTCTACGAGCAGGAGCAATTCTCGCTCTGGTTTCCATTCACAACGTTTGCATCCTTTGATTATCTCAAATGTAACCGATAACTAGAAATTGATTATTCTTTATCCCGTAATCGCTCAAACATTTGTCTTGTACATATATAAGGTCCAATACCGCATTCATAACTTCACCTGAAATTATTCACTACTTATGGCATTGCTCTACCTAGAGAAAATCATTCTTTGACACATAAGACCTTTGTAACGACTCCATCGGTCTCATCCGTCGTTGGATCCAGAACTACACACGGCTTGATTCCCATAATACCAGGGATATGTAGGCAACTCAAGAACCAGGGTTCAGCCCCAATTTTATTTAAAACACCTCATACCCCATCCTCGTTCATTCAGACAAAATTGGTCATCATTTTTCTTTACCCGACAATTCTTTTATCATTCCCGGGTATAGAGGGATAGTTGTTGATACCCAATTTTGCCTTTCATATTTTATAAAGTGCTTTATATACTTTCAAAATATCATTTTGCACTATTACACAACTTATAGGAGTCATATAAGTAATTTCTATAATTTTTCAAAGCTTTTAAACTGATTTCTTGTATTTTTAATTATTCAATATTTACTAATTATTCCCCAAATTATTTTGAGTAATTTAAATTAATTATTTATACCCACAAGAATATTTATAATATTTTACTTTATTTTATATGATTATATTTGTATTTTTATTCTTATTTACAATATTTACAATAATAGCCTATACTTTACAATTAATTGCGTATATTATTTATTCGGGGTCAAAATAACATTTTTATGTTCTTACAATCTTTAGTTATTATTTTTAAAATATTATGTTGCATAAATAGTATTTTTATATTTATTTAATTATTTTATTAATTTATTTTTCCCTTACTTTCTCTTATTTAAAATCTGGCCCAAACCAGGTCAGTTTTTGGACCAACTACCAGGCCCAGATCTCCCAAAACCCCTAGCCCAATCACCCCAGCCCAAACCAAACGACCCCTTGTGAACAACCCAGTCGGAACCCATTCAAATAACCTGCCTCGCTTCCCCTTTGATCCTGGTCATTGATCTTAAATGATCAACGGCCCATAATATACCTACCCACCTCCTTATATCTCCATAACCCAAACCTTAACCCTATTTCCACCTGCCCTCATATGCTCTCAACTTCCTCCTCTTCTCTGTAAAACCCTAGCAGCCGCCCCACCCAAATCCTAGCCTCCATCTGAGATAAATATGGAAATCTTCCATATTTCCTTTCCTTTTCTACACACACAACAACTTTTTCTATCTCTTCAACATTACAGTGTGTTTGGTAACGAGTTATTTATGGAAGTTAATCAACGGCCATTTGTTCGACTGCGATTCTATATGATTGCCATGTTGTTGACCTGATACATTCACAACAAGTTCATATGGGTTCGATTCAGAGAAATCTTTAACTATTTTTGTTCTCTGTCTCGAACTAGGGTTTGCTCGATTGAGCGCTAATCCGATTCAGAATCGGTTTACATGAGATTCTTTCCTTATTTTTGCAATTCAATGGATGTTTTCCTTTTTAATCCGGGTATTCAAACACTATATAAACCCCTCCCCAATTCCCCTAAAAAAGACAAAAAATCATTACTCTCTCTCTCATTCTCACTCTCACTCACTCGATATTGTTCTGAAACTATTGGTTCTTGGCCGCCTAAAAGCCAAGGCCACTTGAATTTGCTTTATCAACCTCCCTAGTGTGAGCACTGTTCGGGGCTCATATGAAGCCCTTGTGAACTCTGAAGCACTGGATTAGGGTCCCGTTATTCTCTATTGCTATTGATCTTTGAAGTATTGCTAAAAATTGCTCTTCTCATTTACTTATTCGTTAATTTTTACTGGTAAGTATCTTTGACCCTCGCAATTTCATCCTTTTTCTTGTGTTCATGTCCTTTATATCTATGCCACTTAAGCTTTACTGAACCAATATGGTACTATGTCGTCTCTGCTTGTGGTCCTATTTTCTTTGAAGTTGTCTTGTAGCCCTGTGCCTTCTAGCATTAGAACCTGCCTAAAACTCTAAGTTTGATATATGCCCTCGATTTCTGACTATCTTAAGCCTGCTTAGCTTAGTATGCTTGTGTACACATGAGTGCTTATACCTGTTGTTTGTCATATGTTCATCTCTTTACTTATTTCAGATTCTTTGTGATAAACTAGCTTATGCCTAGAATTTGTTCTAATGTATTACCTCCTGCAGAGTCATTCGTGTAAAACTTATGGTTGATCCACTAATCATGTAATTTCTAAGTGCTAATACTGCCTGAACCTATAAACAAACATGGCATACTTTCCTGCTACTTGTAAACTTCAATGTGTGCTCTTTATATTCTTCAGTATTGCCTAAGACTTCTAGAGCATATCTCTGTGCTCAGTTCCCTTCCCCACATGAAATCAACTGGTGTTAATCTAGATGCATGCGTTCCCTGTTGATCCAAGTGACATGCCTCTTGAACTTTTCTAGTGTTATGACTGATGTTCAACATGTTAAGTTCCTCTTGTTCAAACTAGGTAGTTGTTTCCCCATGTCCACTAGTTTGTTTGTTATTCTGCTTGGCTACAAGTTAGTTGTAATCATGTCTTCCTTAGGCTCTCACGTTTAAAGCTTTCTTGTATACTGCTTCTTACTTGTGTTCATGATTATTACTCCTCTAAATTTCCTTGTTAAGACTCTTATCTCTAAAGTCCCCTTTAGGTTAATTCTGAACCATGCTTTACTTGGAAATTCTGCTTAACTTTGGCTTGCTATTTCTTGTATAACTGCTCCTTTATGTTATGCCTGTTGAGACCTTGTGTAATCCTGCATGTGTGCCTTTGGTTAAGAAAGCTTCTATTTCTCTGTTAGCTATAAACCTAAGAGTTAAGTGCGTAATCGACTTAAGCATATAGCTTGTCACTTGTATGGTTAATTTGATGGGTAAGCAAGGCATTGGTTTGGGCCTTATTGTTGGGACATATCTACAGCATATTGATAGCCATAGCTAGCCGGAGTATGGTCCTTCTTATCTTCATGATGCTCCAAGTTTGGTTGAAAGCCCAAGACTGTCCTTGATTTGATTTGTGTCTATGTTGGGCTTGTAACTGTCTTATTTGGCCTGTGATCATTATTTGAGCTTCTATTACTATATTTGGGCATGTAATAACTTGTAATAACAACAGCTGGGGATTAATGAAAACTGGGGGCTGGGATACTTTAATTCTTGCATGAAGGGGTAGAAAACATGCCTATAGGATTCAAAGTATTTTACTCTCTACTTGCATAACATGCTCTATGTACTGCTAGACAACATGCCTATAGGATTTGACTCACACTCGTCTAATATTTGCCTAGCATGTTCACTTCTATAGACAGCATGCCTATAAGATCTCGTTCGAGTAATTGAAACGGTTCAATTGTGTGGCTCGCCTAGAAAGCATGGTTGTAGGATTGATAAAATAAACTTGCATTTTAAAACAACTTCATTGCCCGAATTTGACTATCTAGAGACCATGCCTATTGGACTTCACGTTCACTGTCAGAAATGCTAATCAGGTTTGCTAATCTAGATATTATGTCCGTAGGATCACAAATTGATTAATCAAAGCTGCTATTGTTGCTATTCTCTTCTTATTACATAGTTCATCTAGAAAACATGCCTATAGGAACAAAAAATGAATAATTTTGCGCCTTTAATGACTGAATTGTCCAGGCGCAAGTCGAGTAGAGATTATGCCTATAGGGTGTTGTCACTCACCTAGAAATCATGCCTATAGGATCTTTAATAAAATCGTGTATTAAAATCAACCCCTTTGTCAAGATAATCTGCCTAGAAATACTGCATATAGGACTTTAAGAAGTTGTTCAATCACATAGAAATCATGCATGCCTTGAACAATTTAATATACCTTGACTCCAAGCCTGCCTATCTACTGTTGCCTGCCTAATAATTTGAATGTTGCTCATAAATGTCCACCTACTTGAACAACGTGCATTTATGTCTATATGAGGAGGTGAACTTGATCCCTTAAGTGTTGATTATGTGTAGTCTTAGTTGTTTTGACTGCGTGCCTAGTTTTTCTCATTTTGAGCAGCTTAAGGAAAGTCTAGAACTACCAAAGTAGTAGGTCCCAAACCTCCTGCACCATAGGTATGGGACAGGTAAAGCACGTATAGGGAACGGTTTAGAATTGAATTAGAACGCTTTTAAGTAAACAACTTCAAGATAGTAATCAGGTAGCAGGAGATGATAGTATGTGCCCACTGAATAATATGAACAACCCCTACACTTAAGGGAGTTGTAAAGTATTATTTATGTTGCACGGAGTGATCCTTTAGGCTAAAAAACTTAGGACCCTCCCATAGTTACTATTTATACACCTATTTGTGCGAACCTAGATCAAACTAGGATACCTTGTAATCTTCAAAGGTAGTATCAACTAACCCATTTCTTTCACATATGCAGTCTCCTTAATACTTGTTTCATCTTGTAATTGGATAATTTGGACTCCCTGTTACAACTTACAAGATCACATAGGATAACTATAGTTCAATAATCCCCACATAGCATAAAATTCGGTCGATACCCACACTTGTGTACCTCGAAGAGTGCCTAACACCTTCTCTTTGAGGTAATTTGATCCCTTACCCGATATTTGGTGACACGGACTAGCTAAAACAAAGTTATTTGCAAATAGGTGCCCTAACGCTTTCTAAAATCATTAGGTGGTGACTCTTATATTTTAATACCCATTTAACAAAGTTGTCACACGTCGAACCCCGCTTTTGCGAGACAACGGGGCGCGACAATCATGACTTAGGAGATTGCGATGGGTGCGAGGTTTGACGAGGAGGTTGATATTGATACATGCCTAGAGTTGGTTCGTAGTCGGGAGCATGAGGAGAGGGAGGCCAAGAGGCCTCATAGTTTGGGTGGTTTCAGCAGTGCCTCATCTGGAGGGCAGTCCCATCACAACAGGGGTTGTCCTTATAGGCCCGCTCAGATGGCTCATCTGATTCATTGTGGTGCATCAGCTTGCCATGGTTCATATAGTGCTCATTCGGATCAGTCATCTTTCAAAGCCCTCCCAGCTCAGGGTTCATCCCGTGCTCCATCAGTTTAGGGTTCATCTGTACCAGGTTCTTCTAGTGGTTATTCTGATACTCGGGGTCCAATTCAGTCCCCGCCACCATTGTCAATCGAGGTTGCTTCGAGTGTGGAGAGTTGGGGCATGTGAGGAGGTATTGTCCTCATTTTATGGGATGTCTAGTTTAGCAGAGGGGACAGGCTATGACTTCCGCACCAGTTACTTCACCACTCGCTCTGCCAACTCGAGGTGGGACTCAGGCAGCTCGGGGTCGCCCTAGAGAGGGAGGTCGATCAGGTCCTGGTCAGGCTCGATGCTATGCTTTTCCCGCCAGGCCAGAGACTGTTGCTTCAGATGCAGTAATTACAGGTATTGTTTCAGTGTGCCACAAGGATGCTTCTGTATTATTTGACCCTAGTTCCAATTATTCATATGTATCATCGTATTTTGCTCGTTATTTGGATATGCCTCATGATTCCTTAGTTATGCATGCTCATGTATCTACGCCGGTGGGTGATTCTATTATTGTGGACCATGTGTATCGGTCGTGTGTGGTGACTATTGGGAGATTAGAGACGAGAGTTGATCTCTTACTGCTTTGTATAGTCGATTTTGATGTGATTCTAGGCATGGATTGGTTATCACCATTCCATGCTATTCTAGATTGTCATGCTAAGACTCTGACATTGGCGATGCTGGGGTTGCCTAGGATTAAGTGGAGAGGTTCTTTGGACTATGTTCCCAGTAGAGGGATTTCATATTTGACGGCCCAACGGGTTGGGAAGGGTTGTCTAGCATATTTGGCCTTTATGAAAGATATTGGTGTTGATACTCATACCATTGAGTATGTTCCGGCAGTGCGAGACTTTATGGATGAGTTTCCTGCAAACCTGCCAAGTATGCCACCCGACAGGGACATTGATTTTAGTATTTACTTGGTGTCGGGCACTCAGCCCATCTTAGTATTCCTCTGTATTGTAGAGATAATGCCTCCAAATCTTCAATGCATGAAAAATGGCTGCCAACTCTAAATCATGAAAAAGGTAGTTCTTCTCATGGGGATTCAACTGGAGCGGAGCATAAGAAATCACCCTACCCTCCTGCATCATGAAATACCCAATACCAATTCGAGAAGCATCACAATACACTGTATATGAACTCGATGCTGAAGGCAAAACTAGAACTGGAGTTGTGGTCAAGGCAGTCTTGAGCTTCTGAAAGCTCTCCTCACACTCATCAGACCACCTGAATGGGGCACCCTTCTGGGTCAATCTAGTCAAAGGTGCAGCAATGAACGAGAAACCCTCCATAAATCTGTAATAATATACGGCCAAGCCAAGAAAACTCTGAATCTCATTAGCTGAAGACGGTCTGGGCCAACTCTAAACTGCCTCAATCTTCATCGGATCTACCTTGATCCCCTCACTGGACACCTCGTGCCCCAACAACGCCACAAAATCAAGCCAAGACTCACACTTGGAGAATTTAGCATAAAGCTTCTTCTCCCTCAACATTTGTAGCACAATCCTCAGACGCTGCGCATGATCCTCCTGGCTACGTGAATACACCAATATATCATCAATGAATACTATGACAAACGAATCAAGATATGGCTGGAATACACTATTCATCATATGCATAAATGTTGCTGGGGCATTGGTCAGCCCAAAAGACATCACAATTAGCGGTTCTTGAATGCCGTCTTTAGAATATCAGAATCTCGGATCTTCAACTGGTGATACCCAGACCTCAAATCAATCTTAGAGAATACTCTAGCACCCTAGAGCTGGTCATATAAGTCATAAATGTGCGGCAATAGGTACTTGTTCTTAATTGTAACTTTGTTCAACTGCTTATAATTAATGCACATCCGCATAGTACAATCCTTCTTGTTCACGAATAGAACTGGTGCACCCCAAGGCAACACACTAGGCCTAATGAATCCCTTATTAAGTAGCTCCTGAAGCTGTTCTTTCAACTCCAACTCTGCCGGCACCATACAATACGGAGGAATATAGATGGGCTGAGTGCCCGATACTAAGTAAATACTAAAATAAATGTCCCTGTCGGGTGGCATACTCGACAGGTTTACAGGAAACACATCCAGAAAGTCTCGCACTGCCGGAACATACTCAATGGTATGAGTATCAACCAACATCCTTCACAAAGGCCAAATATGCTAGACAACCCTTCCCAAGCCGTTGGGCCGTCAAATATGAAATCACTCTACTGGGAACATAGTCCAAAGAACCTATCCACTTAATTCTAGGCAATCCCGGCATCGCCAACGTCAGGGTCTTAGTGTGACAATCTAGAATAGCATGGAATGGTGACAACCAATCCATGCCTAGAATCATATCAAAATCGACCATACTAAGAAGTAAGAGATCAACTCTCGTCTCAAATCTCCCAATAGTCACCACACACGACCGATACATATGGTCCACAATAATAGAATCACCCACCGGCGTAGATACATGAGCATGCATAACTAAGGAATCATGAGGCATATCCAAATAACGAGCAAAATACGATGATACATATGAATAAGTGGAACTAGAGTCAAATAATACAGAAGCATCCTTGTGGCACACTAAAATAATACCTGTAATTACTGCGTCTGAAGCAACAGTCTCTGGCCGGCGTGTCTTGTGAGGTATTTACAGGTCATCGGAGTCTACAATACTTATTTATGCAAAAAGACCCAAATTGAGGCAATGGAGATGGTTGGAGCTGTTAAAAGTCTATGATATCACCATTTTGTATCATCCCGGGAAGGCCAATATGGTGGCCGATGCCTTGAGTAGAAAGGCGGTGAGTATGGGTAGCCTTGCATATATTACAGTTGGTGAGAAACCGCTAGCATCAGATGTTCAGGCCTTGTCCAATCAGCTCGTGAGGTTAGATGTTTCGGAGTCCAGTCGGGTTCTAGCTTGCATGGTTTCTCGGTCTTCTTTATATGAGCGCATCAGAGAGTGTCCGTATGACGACCCTCATTAGCTTGTCCTTAAGGATACGGTGCAGCACGGTGATGCCAAGGAGGTTTCTATTGGAGATGATGGGGTGTTGCATATGTAGGGTCAGATTTGTGTGCCCAATATGGATGGGTTACGTGAGTTGATTATTGAGAAGGCCTACAGTTTGCGGTATTCCATTCATTCGAGTGCCGCAAAGATGTATCAGGACTTGAGGCAGCACTATTGGTAGAGAAGAATGAAGAAAGATATAGTGGAGTATGTGGCTCAGTGCTTGAACTACCAGCAGGTGAAGTACGAACATCAGAGGCCGGGCGGTTTGCTTTAGAGACTTGAGATTCCTGAGTGGAAATGGGAGTGTCTTACCATGGACTTTGTTGTTGGGCTCCCATGGACTTTGATGAAATTCGATGCTATTTGGGTGATTGTGGACAGGTTGACTAAGTCCGCATATTTTATTCCGGTTGTGACTACATATTCTTCTAAGAGGTTGGCTGAGTTCTATATCTGTGAGATTGTTTGTATCCACGGTGTGCCGGTATCCATTATTTCTGAACGGGCAACGCAGTTCACATTGTAGTTTGGAAGAGCAGTGCAGCGGGAGTTGGGCACACGGGTTGAGCTGAGTATAGCATTCCACCCTCAGACGGAAGCACAGTCCGAGTGCACCATTCAGATTTTGGAGGATATGCTACGTGCTTGTGTTATGGATTTAGGGGGTTCTTGGGATTAGTTTCTACCACTTGCTGGGTTTGCCTACAACAAAAGGTACCAATTGAGTATTCGGATGGCTCCTTATGAGGCACTATATAGGAGGCGGTGTCGATCTCCAGCTAGGTGGTTTGAGCCGGGGGAGGCTAGGTTGTTGGGAACGCATCTGGTTCAGGATGCCTTGGAAAAGGTCAAGTTGATTCAGGATCGGCTTCACATGGCACAGTCTAGATAGAAAAGTTATGCCGATCGGAAGGTTCGTGATGTTGCATATATGGTGGGAGAGAAGGTATTGCTCAGAGTATTGCCCATGAAGGGTGTGATGAGGTTCGGGAAGAAGGGCAAGTTGAGTCCTCGGTAAATTGGCCCTTTTTAAGTGCTTGAGAGGATTGGAGAAGTGGCCTACAAGCTTGCATTTCCACATAGTCTATCGGGTGTTCACCTAGTGTTTCATGTTTCTATGTCCCCGGAAGTATTATGGTGATCTGTCTCATGTCTTGGATTTCAACACGGTTCAGCTAGATGGGGATTTGACTTATGATGTGGAGCCGGTGTCCATTTTGGGTCCGCAGGTTCGAAAGTTGAGATCAAAGAATATAGCTTCAGCGAAAGTTTAGTGGAGAGGCCATCCAGTCAAGGAGGCTACTTGGGAGACCAAGAGGGAGATGCGGAGCAGATATCACACCTATTTGAGACTCCCATGTATGATTCTAGACCCATTCGAGTAAGAACAATTGTTTAAGAGGGGGAGAATGTAACGACCCGGCCAGTCATTTTTAGTATTATAGCCACGTTCCCCCATTTATTGCTTATTCTATGTTCATTTGTGGTTATGCGACTTGCTAGGGTGATTGATTTGGTTTCGGGGATATTTCAAAATGAATGAGTTGGAACTATGAACTCCTTCCTAATTTGTGTTCAATTTTGCTATATCTCTAAATAGATCGAAGTGGCTAAGATTTTTGAAACATTGTAGTAATTTAAGGAAAGCTCAAGGCGAGGTATGTTGGCTAAACTTCTCTCTTAGAATTTAACCCCACAATGTCCTTGTAAGTCCCGAGTTGTTCATTATAAATTGATTATTCCGAATAAGCCTTGTGTCAAAAGATATATGTTCAATATGTATTCCAAATGTTCTTGTTATGTTACTTTCTATTTGAAAATGTGCTCAAAGCATGGGTTGCATATATAAATGTTATAACTTCAAGTCGTGATTCAAATGAAGGCTATTATGTCAAGTTGTGTAAGAAATCTCAATGTGCTTAACATTCTTATTTGCTCACATGTGGACTTAAAATCTTGAATATAAATGATTTGTTGTTGATGATCCATGATGATGTTTAAAAGTGAAAGAGATGAACATGAAATATGAAATACGGCCAATGTGCCAAGAGTGACATTGTGTTATGGCCATTGGTACCAATGAAATGAATGATATATAAAAGATAATGAAATGAGTTGTCAATCCTT
Organism: Nicotiana tabacum; assembly: GCF_000715075.1. Lineage (NCBI taxonomy): Eukaryota > Viridiplantae > Streptophyta > Magnoliopsida > Solanales > Solanaceae > Nicotiana > Nicotiana tabacum. The sequence goes on from NC_134092.1 coordinate 66,580,871, forward strand.
TAAATAAATAAACACCCTGGGAGTATCGTTAGTCACCGAGGAAGGGTAGGTTGAAATAACCTAACCCCGAAACTACACGTGCCGGTGTAGGAGTGAATTGTGATTGTACCCCTTTATTGTGATGATATTGATGTGATGAGAATATTCCCCTTTATTGGGATGAGATGATCACTAGAAAATGGTGATGTCTATCCACATGGCATTGTGGTGAGATGGCCTAGTCGGTCAGGTCATGATCAGACGCCATGCCGCACACATGGTAGTGATTGTGCTTGAGATTATGATTGAAACAATGAATGAGATTTAGATAATGATTGTGATTGTGGTTGATGTATTTGGGTGAGACGACCTAGCCGATCAGGCCGTGATCGGACTCCGTGCTAAAATCACGGTGGTATATCTGTGCTAAGTTCTCCCAACCTAAAATATGGAAATTTACTTGAAAACTTGTCTTGCTCCTAACTTGATGTTTTGGTATTGTTTGAGGCTCCCATTGATTTTATGATTGTCCTTCCTTGTGTTATCATTCATTCTATTGAGAGGGTGTTTAGTCATTCATACTAGTACTATTCCATATGTACTAACGTCCATTTTGCTGGGGGCACTGCATCTTTAATGGATACAGGTGGTTCCACAGTAGGCGGCTTTGATCATTGATAGCAGTACACCCTCTTCCCAGCTGACTTAGTGAGCCCACTTCATATCGGGGTCATATATCTTTTGTTCCTTGTGTATTATGTTTTGAGGTATAGCCGGGGCCTTGTTGCCGGCACTATCATCGTACTCTTTTGTATTTATTAGAGGCTCCGTAGACATAGTGTAGGTGGTATGTTGGTGTTGGGGAAGTCAAACTAGTAATGTTGTATTTGTATCACACGTTCCACTTCAAACTATGAAAGTGTATGTATTTTGAACTTTATAAATGATGTAACTAATGATAAGGAATCGGTGTTGTTCACATGATCCTCCCCATTGTCTAATTAATGAAATGGATATTTCCTTTATTCAGGAGTGAGTTTGGGTAGAAGGTATTGTACAGGATTGCTCGGCCGGGTTATCTCGGTTGAACGCCGGTCGTGCTCTTCGAGGTCGGGGCATGACAAATATCACCATTTTGTATTATCCCGGAAAGGCCAATGTAGTGGCCAATGCCTTGAGTAGAAAGGTTGTGAGTATGGTTAGCCTTGCATATATTCCGGTTGGTGAAAGGCCGCTAGCATCAAATGTTCAGGCCTTGGCCAATCAGTCCATGAGATTAGATGTTTTGGAGCCTAGTCGAGTTCAAGCTTGCGTGGTTTCGGGGTGTTCTTTATAGGATTGCATCAGGGAGCGTCAGTATAATAACCCCCATTTGCTTGTCCTTAAGGACACGGTACAGCACGTTGATGCCAAGGAGGTTTCTATTGGAGATGATGGGGTGTTGCGGATGCGGGGTCAGATTTGTGTGCCTAACGTGGATGGGTTACGTGAGTTTATTCTTGAGGAGGCCCACAGTTTGCGGTATTCCATTCATCCGAGTGTCACGATGATGTATCAAGACTTGAGGCAGCACTATTATTGGAGAAGAATGAAGAAAGATATAGTGGAGTATGTGGCTCGATGCTTGAATTATCAGTAGGTGAAGTACGAGCATCAGAGGCCGGGCGGTTTGCTTCAGAGACTTGAGATTCCTGAGTGGAAATAGGAGTGGGTTACCATGGACTTCTCGTTGGGCTCCCACAAACTTCGAAGAAATTTAATTCTAATTGGGTAATTGTGGACCGGTTGACTATGTCCGCATATTTGATTCTAGTTTTGACTACCTATTCTTCAGAGCAGCTGGCTGAGATCTATATCCACGAGATAGTTCGTCTTCACGGTGTGCCGGTGTCCATCATTTCTGATTGGGGCACGCAATTCACATCGTAATTTTGAAGAGCAGTGCAGCGAAAGTTGGGCACACAGGTTGAGTTGAGTACAGCATTCTACCCCCAGACGGACGGATAGTCCAAGCGCATCATTCAAATATTATAGGATAAGCTACGTGCTTGTGTTATGCATTTTGAGGTTTCTTAGGATCAGTTTTTACAACTTGCAGAGTTTGCTTACAATAACAGCTACCAATCGAGCATTCAGATGGATCCTTATGAGGCCTTATGTAGAAGGCGGTGTCGATCTCCAGTTGGATGGTTTGAGCTGGGGCAGGCTAGGTTGTTCGGCACAGATCTGGTTCAGGATGCCTTAGAAAAGGTCAAGTTGATTCAGGATCAGCTTCGCACGGCACAGTCTAGACAGAAGAGTTACGCCGATCAGAAGGTTCGTGATGTTGCATATATGGTGGGAGAGAAAGTATTGCTCAAAGTATCGCCCATGAAGGGTGTGATGAGGTTCGGGAAGAAGGGCAAGTTGAACCCTCGGTATATTGTCCCATTTGAGGTGCTTGAGAGGATTGGAGAGGTGGCCTACAAGCTTGCATTACCGCCTAGTCTATCGGGTGTTCACCTAGTGTTTCATGTTTCTATGCTCCGAAAGTATTATGGTGATCCATCTTAAGTTTTGGATTTCAGCACAGTTCAATTAGATGAGGATTTGACTTATGCTGTAGAGCCGGTGGCTATTTGGATCGGCAGGTTCGAAAGTTGAGATCAAAGACTATAACTTTAGTGAAAGTTCAGTGGAGAGGCTAGCTAGTCGAGGAGGCTACTTGGTAGACCGAGCGGGAGATGTGGAGAAGCTATCCATACCTATTTGAGACTCCAGGTATGATTCTAGACTCGTTCGAGGATGAACGTTTGTTTAGGATGGGGAGAATGTAATGATCCAGCTGGTCATTTTGAGTATTGTAGCCCTGTTTCCCCATTTATCTCTTATTTTATGTTAATTTATGGTTATGTGACTTGCCGGGGTGGTTGGTTTGGTTTCGGGGATATTTCAGAATGAATTGTGACACTTAGTCCCAAGGCTGGAAGCTTAAGTTTAAAGAGTTGACCGGATGTTGACTTATGTGTAAACAACTCCAGAATGGAGTTTTGATGGTTTCGATAGCTTCGTGTGGTTATTTTGACTTAGGAGTATGCCCGGATATTGATTTGGAGGTCCGTAGGTCGTTTTGGCTTAAATTGGCGAAAGTTAGAAAGTTGATGGTTTGGAAGGTTAAGAAGTTTGACCGAGAGTTCACTTTGTTGATACTGGGCTCGGATTTCGGTAGTTGGAGTAGATCTGTTGTGTCATATATGACTTTTGTACAAAATTTAACTTCAATCAGAGTTAGTTTGATAGGTTTGGGCATCGATTTTATAAGTTGGAAATTCATTAGTTTTGTTAGGCTAGAATTGGAGTGTGATTCATGTTTTTGATGTTGTTTAATGTGATTTGAGGCTCCGACTAAGTTTGTATCATGTTTTAGAATGTGTTGGTATATTCGGATGGGGTCTCGGGGGCCTCGGGTGTGATTCGGATTGAAATCTGATTGAATTTTGGACTTATGGAAAATCTATTGGGTTCAGTTCTGGTGTAACCGCACCTGCGAGGAATTGGCCGCAGAAGCGGCCAAGGGGTTTCAGAAGTGGTTTAGTTAGCTGGGCAGTGGTCGCAGGTGCGAGGTTATTTCTGCATCTGCGAGCCCGCAGATGCGTCTTTGTTTCTGCAGAAGCAGAGGAGGAGCTGGATTGGAAGTCCGCAGAAGTGGATAATTGTGCGCAGAAGAGCGTCCGTAGGTGCGGTCATTGGTCAGCAGAAGCGGAAGGCGACTGGGGATCAAGAGTCGCAGAAGCGGATATTTTCTGCATGTGTGGGCTATGGACCGCAGATGCAGTGGGTCGGCATTTAAGTGAGTTTCTGCATATGCGGATGGTTGACCGCAGAAGCGGCGATTGTGACTGCAAAAGTAGTTTTGCTGGACAAAATGATATAGTCGAGGGGTTGAGCCATTTTCTTCATTTTTGGACTTTAGAAGCTCGGCTAGTGGCGATATTTGAGAGGGATTTCACTATAATTCATGAGGTAAGCAACTTTTGATCACTTTTGTCCATTAATATTGAATACCCATTGATTTTCCCACCTAGATAGTGTGTGTTTGAGGTGAAATTTGGGGGATTTGTGGTTTATGTATTGGAGAGTAAGATTTGGGGATTTGAGGTCCGATTTGTAATTGGAATTGAATGATTTTTGTATGGTTGGAATCATAATTAAATGGGTGTTCGGATTTTATAAATTTTATCAGGTTCCGAGGTGCGAGCCCAGGGTTGACTTTTTGAATTTGATTAAAGAACTTAGCTTTATCGTATGGAATCAATTCCTATAGCTTGTATTGATTATATTAAGTTGTTTATGACTAGATTCGAATCATTCGTAGGCTGATTCGCGCAGGCAAGGGTTTTTTGGAGTATTGAGTTGCGCACTCTGGGTAAGTAACACTTCTAAACTTGAAACTGAGGGTATAAATCCTTGAAAAATGTGTTATATGATTTGTGATGGGGTGACGCAGGTGACGGGCGTGTGGGAGCACCGTGGTAATCGTGATTCGGTTGATTATTTTAGACTGTGTTGTTATCAAGTCTTGTTCTATTCGTAAAATCCTTACTTCTTAGAGTAATTGAACTGTAATTCATGTTAGAAAACATGTTTAGGTTATGTGTTTATTCTGTTGAGGCCTAGTGAGGTTATTTCTGTTGTTTTGAGTTATCTGCTTTAACTGCATTTATGTGCTCAGTCATGATCCTTTGTTTGCATATCATATCTCAGTCTCCGTTATCATTCACTGTTACATCACGTATTTTTATTGTTTGGGCTGAGTAGTACGAGGTTTTAAGCCTTAAGACTTGAAACATTGATGACTGAGGTGGGTTTGAGAGAGGTGTTGTGAGTGTTATTGTGGATCGGGCTACACGCTGCAGCAGGCCATATTGGCTTTATTACTATTATTATTATTATTATTATTATTATTATTATTATTATTATTATTATTATTATTATTATTATTATTATTATTATTATTATTATTATTATTATTATTATTATTATTATTATTATTATTATTATTATTATGTGGATCGGGCAGCATATCGCAGCAGGACTTATTGGCTTATTTATTATTATGGATCGGGTTGCACACCGCATCAGGCCTTATAAGCTTTATATTATAGCTTGGGCACGATCCGCCCCTCCAGAGTCAAACATGCCAACAGTGAGCGCAGGCACAGTGATATATATATATACGCGTGATTTGGTGAGGGGCATTGATGCCAGACATGTGTGTGTGTGTGTGTGTGTGTGTGTGTGTGTGTGTGTGTGTGTGTGTGTGTGTGTGTGTGTGTGTGTGTGTGTGTGTGTGTGTGTGTGTGTGTGTGTGTGATGAGTGAGTAATTGAGACAGACAGATTTAGTACTCTGAGAGTGTGAGTACCTGGGGAATATCACTGTGATTCATTATATTTAACATGCATATCTGACATGTAAGCTCAGAGATGCAACATTCCTCATACTAGATGTACTTGACATATTCTTATCAGTGTTGGGCTTTAATTGTTGAACTTGAAAGCATGTCTAAATTTCTGTACCAGAACGAGTTGATTATGGAAATTTCTCTGAGTTATTTGTTGTCATTGTCATTATCTTACCTGTGTTGACTTTATATTGGTTCGGACTGTATCCTTTTGAGCTCGTCACTACTTTCAGCCCAAGGTTAGCTCTATTACTTATTGAGTATATTGGATCGGTTGTACTCATACTACACTCTGCACTTCGTGTGAAGATCCAGGTACATTTGGACGCCCTGATTGCTAGGGTGGTGCTAGTACCTGCTCGGAGACTTTGAAGTAGCTGCTATGACGCCCGCAGACCTTGTTTCTTCTTCCTTTTATTTTCTTCAGTACTGTTCTACTATTCAAATAGTTATACTAGAGTTTGTTTATGTTGAGATATTGTAGTGCTCATGTGTTCGATGACACCAGGTTTTAGGATGGTTGTAGTAGAGTTACAGTTGTTTTTATCGGATTGTATGAGATTTTCCACTGTTGATTTTATTAAATCACGTTTTAATTCAGATGCGTATGTTTTATGTGATTGTCGGCTTGCCTAGTAATGTGTTAGGCGCCATCACGACAGGTTGGAATTTTTGTCGCGACACAAAAAGAAACATATCTAAAATTTCACAGCGAATTAGGAAGAAACGAAAGAAGATATTTGTTTTGTGCTTGAGAGGAGAAGGACTTCCGTTGTTACCAAAGGGGAAGAAGGTGAGGGAGAAAGAAGGTGTTCGTTTTGGGAGAAAGATCTAATGAAAATGGTCCAAAATTGGTGCTATCGTTATTTCTTTCTACTTACTTTTTCTAATTATTTCTTCTTCCTTAGTTTCCTTCTTTTTATCATAAAAATAGCAGAAATTTATAGGAAAAGAAGAATTTAACTTTTATTAAAGGAAATATATATATATATATCATGGTCTTCGAAGAGGTGATTTGAAATTCTCTTGGATGGCCAAGAAAACTGTTTATCTTCTTAATTTCTCAAATTTTTGCTTTTTTCCTTGTTATAATGGGTCAATTTGTCTCTGAGTTCTTTCCATTTTGCACCCCTAATGTGTGTCCTCTTTTTTAATTTGCACCATATCCTATCTTTTTAATGATTTGTGCCCTATCTTTTTAGTTCTTTTTCCCCCCTTTACTCAATGTCTTTAAAAGAGTAGCTATTAATTATTCTTTATTTGTGTATAATAATGGAGAATTGAAAAGTTTGCATCGCCTTTCAACTGTTTTCCGTCTTCTCTTCTTCATTACCGTATTCTTGGTTTGAGCATATTGTTGTTCATTTGATTTATTAGTTTATATGCAAGGACCAGCCGGAAGGAAGCGGAACATAAACTGTCCAGTATGTAGTGCTGTGTCATTTATTCTAAAAGCACCAAATCAAAGCTACTTTAATACATGAATTGATGCATTTTTTTGGATTTGATCCTCATGTCTTTGTTCATTTCAGATAGAGATGAAACGCATAGTGTGCGCGTCCATAAATTTTGTAATAGAAAATGACATTTGTTTTTATTATGATTTATCCATATCGTAAACAATATTTAGTAGCACATCTTATTTCGGAATTAGGCCAAATATGTTTTGACATAGATGAAAGATTTGTATCCTCCAGTTTATATGTAAAAAGATTTGGAGAGCCCTTGCAAATTTTGCTAAAAAGAAATAACTTGATGCAATTTGATTCTCGGTCTTTTGCTGATCTTGAAGTCGCAATTTTCTTTCTCCGTCTTCTTTCAATTATATTTTTTTTTTTCCTTTTTATAAATCATATGGAAAATTTTGACGATGAAAATCTCAAAATATAACAAGAAAGAGAATTTATCTTAAAGGGGACAGGAGGCCGGTCCGGTCCGGGTTGAAGAAAAATATGACCGGCCGGTCACCAATCCTGCCGGTACCGGTTTTTCCCAACCAGTTTTACTGGGTCCGGGCCCATCTGATGATTTAATGAACCGGAATGGTTACGGGCCGAGCCAAATTTTTTTGTAAAGGTTTTAAAATCCTTATACTTCATTAAGAATTTAAGATAATAGAATACAATGAAGATGGAAAAAAACTTATAATTTGTAAGTTTTTTTTTTATTTCAAACTTGCAAATTAAAGTTTACATTTAACAACTAAATTAACAAAAAAAGAGTAAATTCAAAGTTTAATTATTAAATATAAATCCAGAACTTCAAAGGTTTTGCATTGCCTTAGTAAGTTATTCATAATCAATATGAACTTCTTGGCCATCTTCTAGAGTGTTAAAGCCAGATGGGTGACTATGTGTTACTATATCTCCAAGTTCCTCGTCTTCTGGTTTATCAACATCTTCACGTCCCTGATTTCTTCGTTCCGATCTAATCCAATCTCTAAAACATACTAAAACTTCCAAAGCATTGCTTCCCAATGAGTGACGGGTGTCTCCTAGTTGTTGTCTTGTTTGACTAAATGCGCTCTCTGATGCAACAGTTGAAATTGACACATTCAGCACGTCCCGAGCCATAGCGAAAAGAACAGGAAATTGCTTTTCATTCTCATGCCACCATTCCAACGGTGAAAATTCCTTTGTGCGAGGCTCTGATTGCTTTTGCAAGTAGAATTGAAGTTCATCAATGTTCCTGCTACTGGTTTGAGTGGAAGAAAATGTAGCCCAAATATTATAACCATCAAGGCCTTCATCTTCATCCATAGTAGCAGATGCAGTAGAAGTAGTACAATGCATAGTGGGATTAACATTGCCTACATTAATAGCAGCATCATCAATTATATTTGCACAATAATTAAATAATTATTATAAATAATCATTTAGCTTGTTCATACAACAATATATATTTAGAATTTCAGTTGGTCCAATCTCCATATAAGTATATAAAGCATTGATTAATTGGTGACAATTAGACATCTTTATAGAAGGATTTAAAACAGCACCAATTAAGTAAGTCAGGGGAATTGGAAAGAAATATTTTTTGAATTTTGCTTGCATTTTTTCAACATCATCCTTATATTTTTCTTTCTTCTTAAATTCAGAGAGTAGAAAAGAAATTTCAGCTATATGTACTAAAGCAATCATTTTTGCTAACTCCTCACGATCCTTCATTTTATCATATTTCATAAATCCTCCAGTACTAGGGTTTAGAGTTCCTTGCTTTTCATCTAAATCAGAACCCCATTCTATAGGATGAGTAATTTTCATATGTCTACTAAGTGTTCCAGTCCCCCATAAACTTTCTCTGGTCTTATTTTTAAAATCATCTTTACAAATTTTGCATATAACTCTATTAGAATTCTCTATTTCGTCAAAATATTTCCAAACCTTACTTCTTTTTCTCCGATTAGTAGTCGGGGCCACAGGTGGTCTACTACTAGCGCCACAACCACCACCACTGCTACCAACTCCAACACTACTAGGTGTAAGTGGTGTCTCATCTTCAATTTCTAATTCATTATCTTCTATACCGAAATCTTCCTGTAATTGTTCATAATCTATATTATTATCAGGTGATATTTCAGAAATATGTGTAGAGTCATTTAAATTACTACTAGATATTGAAGTAGTACCTCTTTTTTAATTTTCCCGATTATCCCGATTAACAACCTTATTACAAACTCTTTTTGCAGCATTAAACATATTGTGAAAATTTAACTACTAACAAAAATTAAATATGCAAATAATATAGTAAATAAGAGAAAGAATTGGAGGGAGTGCACCAAATTCCGCAATAAATTGAACACTTGATGATTTTCGCAACTCCAATGTTACCACGAAGAAACGTCAATTGTTCAAAGTTCAAACTTCAAACTTCAAATAATACGATAAATTAAACTCCAAAAAAAATGAGAGCCAAATAGTTTGTTGCAATTTAGGTGAAGAATGAGAAAATGACAATTGAGAATTTGAGTTTGAGAAATGAGAGATGAATGAAGAAATGAAGAAGAGGGGGGTGTATTTATAGTTTTTCAAAGGGCTAAATTAGTGATTACAAAAAGTGTTATTTTTTAAAAATATTACTCAAAAAAGGGCTATTCTTGCAAAATATCCGTTGGGCAACAATCAAATTGGAAGCTGATCGTTGCCAACGGTCAAATGAATTTTTTTTTTTAAAAAAACAAATAGTCGTTGAACCGGTCCGGGCCGGTCCGGTTAACTGGTTCAACGGTGATTTTTCTTCACCGGATTTGACCGATCCGGTTAACCGGTAAGGAAAATATAAATGTACCAACCCCTTACCCCCCAAACCCAGCCCTACCCAGCCCCCTACCACCGGTCCGGTCCGGGCCGATCCGGTTTAATTCCGGTCTGGGCCGGTCCGGAACCGGATCAACCCGACCGTTAAACAGGTATAATTTATCTTAATACCTTCCAGTTTCACTCTATGGAGAAGTTCTTATTTAGGTTAATTAGGTATTTCCAGATGGATTTTATATATATATGAAAGAGTATATAAAAATAAAATATTTGGCAATAAATAGCACGGATAATCAAACATTTTGATTTCAGAATTAAGCTGTATTAAACAATCAAAACGTTGGAAAATAACTAAAACATTAGTGAAAGAATTAGGAGCTTTGGGTTGCTGCAATTAGAAATTTAGACCAAGAGAAAAAATTGAATAGAGATATACAAAAAGATGAAAGAAATTAATAAAATAAAAAAGGCATTGGAGAAGCATATGTGCATTTGATTGATTTTTCTTCTTTTTCTTCATTCGTTTTCCTTTTCTATTTCTCTTTTTGTTTCCTTTACTTCTTAGCTTTTGTTTAATTTTCATTTGATATATCAACCTTATGACACCAAACGGGAAAAACATAGGGATCAAAAATTCATACTAGGAAACAAATAGCGAGAAAAAGGTCTTAGATCAAGGAAGACGAAAGATTCTGATTTGTATATCCTCCAGATTTTTACACTAGCAATTTTCCTTCTTCGGTATTGTTTTCTATTTTTCTTATTCAAGTTCATATATATTGGTTTAAATGGATAATTTCATATTTAGTGTGGAATATTTCTCATATTCTTTTTGTTAAAGAATTTTATATAGGGTACTACTGAGACAACTATCAAAGTTTATTTTTTGTATTAGCGCAGACATATATAGTACTAATTTTCAACTACTACTTTACAAGCGGTAAACTTACCACGCTGGGTTAGGTCAGCTTTACCGCGCTGGGGAGGTCGGACCAAGCCAATCCGTTCTAATAGCTACTTTTTGCTGCTTTTTCAATTTCTTTTTTCATATCTTTAGCTGTTCAAAAGGAATTTCATATCCCATCCGTCAATATTTATCCAGCCAAATTTCTGATAAGCCTTTCCGTTGCTCCGTTACAGTGGCATAGAACCAATGTGCGTCATTGCCTGCTAGGCTTTTGTACAAAATCCAGAATTCACTGCTACATTTTTTATTTTTGTTACAGACCGTTACAACCAGATGGGTCACAGAAAGGGTGAATAAATAACATCAACGGCCCGTTTAAAAAAAATATCAACGGACATTGAGCGCTGACCTAACAGGCCATTGCAATGACAAAAACCTAATTACAGTGCTATTTGTCCACATCATAACCCATAAACGCATAATATCTGTTCTAAGGCTGTTGATCATTGTCAAGCTACTAATCGACACCAAAATTGTCCACAAATTTTAGCTTACTTAGCAGCCAAAAAAGAAACATCCCTCGTAAATCGTACAGCAGCAACGAAAGCCAAAATAAAGATTAGCATTCTCTTCTGCCAAGGGAAGACCAGCACAAGTTCTCCTACCTGATAGAAATGGAAGGTACTTGTATATTTATCAAGAAGCTCTCAGGCTTGAGTTTGTAGGGCCTTTCAACACTTAAGGATACCTATGAATTGCCCATACATTCAATAATGCTACTGTACTTGGGTATAGTATATCCTACGAGTATCAACTATTAGCCCTGGTAGTGCATGGTTTAAACGAAACATCCCCGGGGTAGATCAAAGCATCCAAAGAGCTCTCTACTGAAATAGATTTAAGTCGCACGGGGGGTAATCATTCAGTGCCATAAGCTCTAATACTAGTCTTCCTAATAGCTAGTTTACCCGAGTGCTGGGACTAACCTAGAAACAACATTGTGATGCTCAAATTCAGACCCCCAACCCGTCATTCAAACAGCCGAAAGAACAGAGTTCGTTTAAGGAACTACTCATTCAATTTAATTCAAGAGCAATCTGCAAAACCTAGATCATAAAGCAGAGAAATCCGTGTCACTATCGAACAAAATTATACTGTAATCCACCAACGGAAAAGAAAATTTAAGCATACCAACACAAAATCCCGTAAAACATCTTAAATATATATCGCTCGGAGCACATAAAGAGAAAGCACATAACAAACTGAAACGGACAAGTAGATGATTTATCTCTTTTTCGAGACACCAACAGTCTTCCCCCTGCGCCCTGTGGTCTTTGTGTGCTGACCACGCACTCGGAGACCCCAGTAGTGACGTAAACCACGATGATTCCTGTAACCATCAGATGATATAGATTTAATAAAGATAAAAAAATAAAAAGCAAACACAGCGAAGCAAGGTTTAGAAAACTACTTCTCAACGACCATATGTTTCCCTTATTTGAGAAATACAAGTGAGAATTCACCATATTTTGATTACTAAAGACAAAAGAGGAATACTTAAACAGCAAAAGCATTGAATGGTAAACTACCTGATCTTCTTCAGGCGTTCGAGGTCATCCCTAAGCTTCATGTCAAGAGCATTAGAGGTAACTTGTGAAAATTTCCCATCCTTGTAATCCTTCTGCCTATTCAAAAACCAATCAGGTATTTTGAATTGACGGGGATTTGCAACAACCACCATCACACTGTCAAGCTCTGCAGCAGTAAGTTCACCCGCCCTACAGAACAGAGCATAAAAGCAAACTCAGGTAATTTTTCAAGAAATAAATATAAAGCAGTAAAAAAATCTATAGGATTGTTAACTCCTGTTTTACCCTCATATCATGCCCAGCAAACTACAGATGAAATCAACCTTCACAGAAATCTCAAAGAACAATGCACAGAAAATTCTAAAGCTAAAGCCACAGAGCTGAAAGAGAATCTTTAATCCTCTGCCAAAATTTCATTGGATAGGTAAGAACAAATAGGACTCTTTGCTAGCAAGAAAAGGGGGGATGGAAATTTTTCCCGCTTGAAACTGTTAAAAATGTCTTAAAGAAGTTGCACATGCCATGTACTAGAGAGATAAAAAACAATTAAAGATATGGCTAGTTCAAATTCCCTGCTAAAAAATGGAGTAGGCCATTCGCTTGGCAGCCAAAAGAAAAAAGCCATTCTGTTCTACAACAATTAGATAATCACTCTAGGTCCCAAAGAAAAATCAAAGAGCCATCAGGCTCTAGACAAAATATATTCTATCATCTTTATTCATGACTTTAACTAAATTTAAATTGCTGGTTAATGTTTAACTCAAGGCAGTGGAAGGGACATCTTAGCATCTAATTCAATCTTTTTACTGAATCTGTTGCTTAATAGAGAATATAATCCCAAAAGGAACTCACTAATGCAAGACAAAAACAATTACAAAATAAAACGCCAATTAATCTTTGAAAGGTTAAAAAGCAGAATACATCTAAAAACCAGCAAACAAAACTAATATTTCTTTGTCAAATCAATAGTATAAAAAGATGGAATCTTTAACAAGGCAACAAGCTAAAAGGGGAAAATAGAAACACCAATGCAAATGGACATTTAATACACTTGAGGAATCTTCAGTGAGAGCTAAAGAACTGCCAGTTTAAAGGGGCTAACCTCTTGTTCATGTCGATATCAGCTTTCTTGCAGGCAATGTTGGCAAAACGACGACCGATACCTTTGATTGAGGTCAAAGCAAACATGATCTTTTGTTTCCCATCGACGTTGGTGTTTTGCACACGAAGAATGTGCTGAAATTCTTCATTTGCAACGAGCGACTGAGATAGCCAAAAATCAGAAAATAAGTTCCAAAACATTGATCAGTACAATAATCTTAGCAGTATATTAGCGAAGAGAATATAGAGTAAGGGATTAGGGCAAACCATTGCTAGGTTTCAAATCTTGCTCTGTGCGGCGGCGGCTTCTTCTGTATTCAAGAGACGTGAGCTCCAAAACCCTACTGGCGGAGATTAGTGCCTACGCTTTTTATATAGAATAAAAAGGGGTAGTATCGTAATTAAGTTTACGGCGCATAAGCCACCAACATATTTGTTCGTCTCTTTTTCTTTTTTTCGCACACGTCATGTTTTCACAGCACAGTAATTATACAGTTTTATATATTTTTTACTTTAAAAAATAAGCATTTTGATTATAAAAATTTTAAATAAGTATACTGTTATAAAATAAAGACTATAAAAGAAATAAACTGAAGACAAGTATAGAGGGAGATTGATATTTTATTCAACTTTCAAAGTTATGTTCATAATGAACTGAAAACTCCTCTATTTATAAAAGAAAGGAAGAAACTGTGAGGCTTTTCAGGAAACAGTTGCAAGGCTTTTCTTTAGCTACTTGTAAGTTGTCTGCATGAGCTGCTTGCAACCTGCCCGTTTAATAAGAAGTTGCTGCAAATCATTTCATTGAGTTGCTTGCAACCTGCTTGCATCAGCTGCTTGTAAGTTGTCTGCATGAGCTGCTTGCAACATGCATGTTTAATAAGAAGCTGCTGCAAATCATTTCATTGAGTTGCTTGCAACCTGCCTGCATCAGCTACTTATAGATAAACTTCAACAGAGTACTAAATGGATAATCTTCTTCAGGAAGATTATCTATAGCGGAGTAACGAATGGACATCTACAATATAATATTTTCATAACACTCCCCCTTGGATGTTCATTAAAAGATAATGTGCCTCGTTAAAACCTTACTAGGAAAAACTCAGTGGAAAAAATCCTAGTGAAGGAAAAAGAGTACACATATTTAGTAATACGGATTTCTAGCCGCCTCATTAAAAACCTTACAAGAAAAAACCAATGGGAAAAAATCTTAGTAAGAAAAAAAGAGTACAATGCGTATTTCACTCCCCCTGATGAAAACCTTGTTTCAAGTATTTGAGTCTCCGCATTCCAATCTTGTATACCACCTTCTCAAAAGTTGAAGTTGGCAAAGATTTAGTGAACAAATCTGCCGGATTGTCACTTGAACGGATTTGTTGCACATCAATGTCACCATTTTTCTAAAGATCATGTGTGTAAAATAATTTTGGTGAAATGTGCTTCGTTCTATCTCCTTTTATAAATCCTCTCTTTCATTGGGCTATGCATGCATTATTGTCTTCGTATAAAATTGTGGATCTTTTATCACAATCCAAACCACATTTTTCTCGAATGAAATGAATCACTAATCTCAACCATACGCATTCCCTACTTGCTTCATGAATAGCTATTATCTCAGCATGATTTGAAGAAGTAGCAACAATAGATTGCTTTGTGGAGTGCCATGATATGATAGTACCTCCACATGTAAATACGTACCCAGTTTGAGATCAAGTTTTATGGGGATCAGATAAATAACATGCATTTGCATAACCAACAAGATCTGCACTACCTTTGTTAGCATAAAACTAACCCATATCAAGAGTTCCCTTTAAATATCGCAATATATGCTTAATCATATTCCAATGTCTCTGTGTAGGAGAAGAGCTATATCTTGCTAGTAAATTAACAGAAAATGCTATGTCAAGCCTTGTAGTATTAGCAAAATATATATAAGTGCACCAATTGTACTGAGATAGGGTGTTTCAGGACCAAGGAGTTTCTCATCCTCTTCTGGAGGTCGGAACGGGTCCTTATTCACTTCAAGTGATCGAACAATCATTGGTGTACTCAATGGGTGCGCTTTGTCCATGTAAAAGTGTTTTAAGACCCTTTTATGTATAGGCAGATTGATGGATAAAGAGCCCATCTGCTAAATATTGAATTTGCAGACCAAGACAAAGTTTTGTCTTTCTAAGATCTTTCATCTCAAATTATTTCTTAAGATATTCAATTGCCTTTTGGAGCTCTTCTGGAGTTCCAACAAGATTTATGTCATCAGCATAAACAGCAAGTATAATAAATTCTGATGCCATTTTCTTTATAAAAATAAATGGACAAATAACATCATTTATGTAACCTTCTTTTAACAAATATTCACTACGGCGATTTTACCACATGTGCCCAGATTGCTTTAAACCGTACAAAGATCTTTGTAATTTGATTGAATACATTTTCCGAGATTTTGAATTTGCTTCAAGCATTTTAAATCCTTCAGGGATCTTCATATAGAATTAATCAAATGAGTCATATAGGTTATGACTTACATTTAAATGGCATGACATCTTCAAGTGTCTGGACTGCAGGTCCGATCCTCACAATCTTTTACAATATTATGCACTATATTGTATCAAATATATCGTCGACGATTATTTCGTATCAGTTTGCAAGCAACATAACTTGTTGAGATCTCATCACTTTCTTTATTTTCAGGTACCTGAACTTCTTCTGGAGTTTCATGAAATGTTATGTCGTAGGCTCTTCTAGAGCTCATTTCCTCCTCATTATGATCATTTTAACCATTTGCTCATATTATTTTTCAAGGATTATTACCTTTGGAACCGATCGATTTACTATGCTTTATGCGTGCAGTAAACTTTATCCTTCATGGACTTTAATTTTAATAGGAGCATTTGTAGCTGAAATATGATATTGAATTTTGGATCAGCAAATACTTCTGGCATTTGACTTGAATTATCTTCTTAAGTGAGGATCATATTAATGATAATTCGATTCATATAGCATATTTTCCAGCTGTTTATTCCATCCCCCAAATGTTAGAAAAACTAACTTATATCCCCAATCTTCTTTGGGAAGCCTATCTTTGTGCATTATGGTAGAGAAATTAATCATATACCACACATCAAAAGTTATTAGATAATAAAAATATTTGGTTTCTGATCCTAAACCAATTGTGAGAGGATGACTTATCATATTTTGTTGGTGTGATGCATACAAGTGCTGCTGTATGCAATTTAGAAAATCTTAGACCAACACATGAGGCTTTGTTCTCATAAGCAATAGTTTAGCCATTAATATGAGGTATTTAATGCTAAACTAGTTTGGATATAAACTAGCATCATCAAGATGAACTATCTTGATTTCATAATCTGAAAATTATGCTCTTACTTGAGAAAGGTAATTTCAAATACCAAACTGCAGGTTGACAATAAACACACATGTAACCATCTCATATATGCATCTATAAGTGGTTCACATGATAGGTGAATGGGTTAGGGATTTTAGTCCCAACTTTAACTGGTATAATCAATTTATTATGAGAACAAGCAACATAAGAGAGTTCTTGGAGAATCTTC
This sequence comes from Nicotiana tabacum, assembly GCF_000715075.1. Lineage (NCBI taxonomy): Eukaryota > Viridiplantae > Streptophyta > Magnoliopsida > Solanales > Solanaceae > Nicotiana > Nicotiana tabacum. Next base: position 66,597,720 of record NC_134092.1, read on the forward strand.
TAGTTCATCAATATATGCTTATCTGAATTTTCGAATAGCTCATTTAAAAATGGCAAATGAAAACTTCAAGTTTATCATGGCATGTGCTATCTCTAAGTAAACTTCTGGTTTACTATGGCATAAACTTTTGCATCAGTAAACTTCTGATTTACTCTGGCTACCTTTGTATCAGTAAATTTCTGGTTTACAATAACTGCTTTTGCCTCAGTAAAACTTCTGGTTTACTATGACTGCTTTTGCATTAGTAAACTTCTGGTTTATTGTGATACATGATGTAGTACAAATTGAAAAATAAGGCGGTTAACTTCTTACATACATATTATTTTACCCCCTATGATTGTGGAAACATAAAGATTTTCAATCTTCCAATCATTTGTGGTCTCAATATAATAGCTATTTATATCAGTAAACTTCGGGTTTACTACTGTCACACCTCCTTTTTCCCGAGGGGGTAGGGGATAAGAGAGTTTTTCCAATTTAAGTGACATTATTCGAAATAGGATTATTTATTTATTCAGAGTCGCCACTTGGAATAATTTATAGTGTCCCAAGTCGCTGATTTATTTTAGAATCCCAAATCGAGGAAATTTGACTCTTATTTTTGGTCCGCGAACACAGAAGATCGGGTAAGGAATTCTGTTAACCTGGGAGAAGGTGTGAGGCACTCCCGAGTTCCGTGGTTTTAGCACGGTCGCGTAACAATTAATACTTGGAGTAATTATCTGATTTATTACGTGTTTTAAACCCATTGTGCATTTTTGTCTTTTACCGCTTTTTAATATTTATGAAATTTATTTGAACAAGTCGCGATGTCGCACACTTGTCGTTTTGGTACACATTGCGAACCGCGCCACATGAAACGCACCCGCAATTTACAACATGTTTATTTTTATTATTATTTAAAGTTATGGTCAAGTCGCGTTAAACGCGCACTTGAATTGGGGTTTACGTATTATGACTATGCCACAAGAACTGTACCCATAGTCATGATGATTTATTATTAATCGCGCCTAAATCAAGCTACGGTGTTCGAATATTATTCAAGTACTAATTTTGACATTATTGTAAGGTCATGAGGTATGTATATTGTTATGGAGGAAATGAAGTAAATTAATTATGGAAAAAGTTGGCTAGCTTGTGAATGTTTATTTGTTTTTGGTCATGTGCAACAATTAGCCCATAAATATGCTAGGGAAGTTCAATTAAAGTCTTACACCAATCATGGCCCAACCTAATCTCTTATAATTTTACTGCTAACCAATATTTGAAATTAGACTAAATTTATGGCAGGAAAAGATAGATACAGGCAGGATCAATTTAGTCACTAAGATAGGAGATCAAAATGAAACTAAAGCATGCTAAAATGGAAAGCCATTACTTCATTGAATAAACAAGAAAAGTAACGAATTAATACATATTCATCAATAAAATCTACCATATGAACTACTAAAAAGGACAATAAATTAATCTTAACAAATACTCAACATGAGAACAAATTAATCTTAGCACACTCAGATGCGAACTCAATCATATCATACTCAAAGTTAAATTAAAACAGAGCGACCCAAAACATTAATGAGAAAAAAAATAGAAAGAGAAGTGAACCTTTGTATTGATGATTGTGGATTTAAATTACAACCACTCAATGATCGGATAGCTCTCAACTGGACCCTTCGCACCACGGAAAACTCGAGCGACAAATCTCAACTTGCAATCTCAATCGACCTTGCAAAACTGACGATTTAATGGCTATTTTTGGAGCGAGCTTTTTTTGGGGGGGAGGGGGGGTTAATGATGGCTCAAAAGTGGTCAAGGGCTGGTGGTTTTGGGGTGGTGAAGCTGCTGGATTTTTCGAAAGAAAGCCGAAGAAAGAATGACACGAGTAGAAATTTTCTTATCCTAGAAGAAGAAAATAATTTTTTCTCAATTCCTTCCTCCCTATTTTTTCCTTTCTATCTCCCTCTTTTTTTCATCACATTTCTCTTCTATTTATAGAAAAAGTTTCGGAATTTTTAGATTTTTATTTTTAATTAAGAAGAATTTCCACTTCCCATTTTTCTTATTTTTAAAAAAAAAAATTCCCACTTTCCTTTACTTTTATTTTTTAATTTCACACTTTTTTTACTTTTAATATATTTAAAATCCCACTTTTTTACTTTTCTTTTTTTTTTTATTTCCCACTTATTTTATTTTTCTTTTTTTATTTTCCACTTACTTTTACTTTTTTTTTAAAAAAAATCAGATACCCTTATTTTATTTTTTAATTCCAACTTTATTTTACTTTTCATTTTTTAAATTTCCACATTCTTTTACTTTTATTTTTTAAATTTTTCACTTTCTTTTACTTTTTTTATTAAATAATTTCTACCTACTTTTACTTTTACTTTTCAATTTTATATTTCTACTTTTCCTATTTTTTAATTCCCATCCGAAATTTGTTTTAAAAATAAGAATTAATTTTTATTTATTTTTGGTTTTTAATTCATTTTATTTAAAAATAAAGATAAAAATAATAATAAAAATAATACTAATAGTAATAATTGACCTTTTAAATTATTAATAATTTCTCTCTCTCTCTCTCTCTCTCTCTATATATATATATATATATATATATATATATATATATGTGTGTGTGTGTGTGTGTGTGTGTGTGTGTGTGTGTGTGTGTGTGTGTGTGTGTAACAAAGCTAAAAAATATATATTAAATTCTGAAAATATTTACATAGTAGAAGGTGATAAAAATTTAAATATAGTCAAAAATTAGGTGCTCACAGCTGCCCCTCTTTGCTTGGAAACATGAAGAGTTTTCAGGCAAAGACTAGGTGAGCCACGTGACTAATTTTTGACCAAACCATTATTCAAAAGGAAAAGAAATAAAAGATAAGGTGCAACCGAGTCTTGGTTTTGGACAGCCTATATATCCCGGGTTATAGGGGAATTAGGTCGCGTGTAGTTCAAAGAGAATGGTGGAATGATGAGTTGAGGAGTCGAGTGAGGTTTCGTCGAGGCTCCGGTCTGCGGTCCTGCTATTATATCAAAATAAAAAAGAAACTAAACAAGCCTATCAATTATGAGTTACAAGATTCCTATCTATGAGTCTTCAGAAACTTGATCTTGAGTCTTGACTGGTTCTTCATGCAGACTCTGATCTAAACCTTGATGCTCGCTAGCTGTAGGTTCTAGTTCATTGTTCTATAGCTTCTTCTAATCAAAACGGGACTCCAATGCTCGTGGCTTCATTCATGTCTTAGCATTCCACATCTTTTCAATTGCTTTTGCATTTTGGATTCACTTATTTTTTTTCTTTTCTTTTATTCTGAATTGAGACTTCTTCTTTTGGTCATCTCGAATCTTGTGCCTCGAGGTAAAACCTACTCAGACACCAAAACAAACAATCGAATGAAATTTTTCTGCCCTAGTTTGCACTAGAAAAATTTCGTGAGTTATTGTAAAAAAATTCTAAACTACTTCTTTATTGAAAGCAATAAAAGGTCGGGAGTGGTGTACCCTGAAAATGTCATGTTTTTTATTTTTTATTTTTTTTTGGATTGTGTTCTTTTATTGTCAAAAGGATGTCTCAACTAAGGATTGGTGTACCTTATGTTGGGAAAATGTGGCCAGGGAATGAGATACCCTATATTGGCAAAGATATCGGGGAATGATGTACCCTGCATTTAAGATCAAATCAATTAGGGAGTGGAGACCCTATGTTGGTAAAAGCGACTAGGTAGTGGAGACCCTATGTCGAAAATAAAATCAACTAGGTAGTGGAGACCATATGTTGGAAAAGACGACTAGGGAGTGGAGACCCTATGTCTACAATAACATCAACTAGGGAGTGGAAACCCTATGTTGCAAAAGCGACTAGGGAGTGGAGATCCTATGTCTAAAAATATCAACTAGGGAGTGGAGACCCTATGTTGGAAAAGAAACTAGGGAGTGGAGACCCTATGTCTAAAAATCATCAACTAGGGAGTGGAGACCTTATGTTTGAAAAGAGACTAGGGAGTAGAGACCCTATGTCTAAAATATTATCAACTAGGGAGTGGATACCCTATGTTGGAAAATCATCAACAAGGGAGTGGAGACCCTATGTTGGAAAAGAGTTAGGGAGTGGAGACCCTATGTCTAAAATATCAATCAACTAGGGAGTGGATACCCTATGTTGGAAAAGCGACTAGGGAGTGGAGACCCTATGTCTAAAATAAAATCAACTAGGGAGTGGAGACCCTATGTTGGAAAAGGCGACTAGGGAGTGGAGACCCTATGTCTAAAAATAAAATCAACTAGGGAGTGGAGACCCTATGTTGGAAAAACATCAACTAGGGAGTGGAGACCCTATATTGGAAAAGAGACTAGGGAGTGGAGACCCTATGTCTAAAATATCAATCAACTAGGGAGTGGATACCTTATGTTGGAAAAGCGACTAGGGAGTGGAGACCCTATGTCTAAAAATAAAATCAACTAGGGAGTGGAGACCCTATGTTGGAAAAGAGACTAGGGAGTGGAGACCCTATATCTAAAAATCATCAACTAGGGAGTGGAGACCCTATGTTGGAAAAGCATCAACTAGGGAGTGGAGACCCTATGTTGGAAAAGCATCAACTAGGGAGTGGAGACCCTATGTTGGAAAAGAGACTAGGGAGTGGAGACCCTATGTCTAAAATATCAATCAACTAGGGAGTGGATACCCTATGTTGGAAAAGCGACTAGAGAGTGGAGACCCTATGTCTAAAATAAAATCAACTAGGGAGTGGAGACCCTATGTTGGAAAAGGCGACTAGGGAGTGGAGACCCTATGTCTAAATATAAAATCAACTAGGGAGTGGAGACCCTATGTTGGAAAAATGACTTGGGAATGGAGACCCTATGTCTAAAAATCATCAACTAGGGAGTGGAGACCCTATGTTGGAAAAGCGACTAGGGAGTGGAGACCCTATGTCTAAAATAAAATCAACTAGGGAGTGGAGACCCTATGTTGGAAAAGCGACTAGGGAGTGGAGACCCTATGTCTAAAAATCATCAACTAGGGAGTGGAGACCCTATGTTGGAAAAACAGACTAGGGAGTGAAGACCCTATGTCTAAAAACATCAACTAGGAAATGGAGACCCTATGTTGGAAAAACAGAATAGGGAGTGGAGACCCTATGTCTAAAAACATCAACTAGGGAGTGGAGACCCTATGTTGGAAAAGCAGACTAGGGAGTGGAGACTCAATGTCTAAAAACATCAACTAGGGAGTAAAGACCCTATGTTGGAAAATGCGACTAGAGAGTGGAGACCCTATGTCTAAAATAAAATCAACTAGGGAGTGGAGACCCTATGTTGGAAAAACGACTAGGGAGTGGAGACCCTATGTCTAAAAATCATCAACTAGGGAGTGGAGACCCTATGTTGGAAAAACGACTAGGGAGTGGAGACCCTATGTCTAAAAACATCAACTAGGGAATGGAGACCCTATGTTGGAAAAGTAGGCTAGGGAATGGAGACCCTATGTCTAAAAATATCAACTAGGGAGTGGAGACCCTATGTTGGAAAAGAGACTAGGGAGTGGAGACCCTATATCTAAAAACATCAACTAGGGAGTGGAGACCCTGTGTTGGAAAATCATCAACTAGGGAGTGGAGACCCTATGTTGGAAAAGAGACTAGGGAGTGAAGACCCTATATCTAAAAACATCAACTAGGGAGTGGAGACCCTATGTTGGAAAATCATTGAGTGGAGACTCTATGTCTAAAAATATCAACTAGGGAGTAGAGACCCTATGTTGGAAAAGAGACTAGGGAGTGGAGACCCTATGTCTAAAATAAAATCAACTAGGGAGTGGAGACCCTATATCTAAAAATCATCAACTAGGAAGTGGAGACCCTATGTCTAAAAATCATCAACTAGGGAGTGGAGACCCTATGTTGGAAAACACAGCTAGGGATTGGAGACTCTATACTACCATGATTTTTTTTTCTTTCTTTTTAATTTCATATATCTTTTAAGATAATGACTAAAATGCGGGAAAGAGTTTGGAGAAGACTTTCCTTTTGGAGTAGTTGCTACAAAACTGTTTCTAGCCTTTGCGTAATTTCGTTTTGGTTGCACCTGCTTCTTGCAAGGTTGCTTTTGGATTGCACCTGTTTCCCTATTATTTTCAAACAAAGAACAATTTGTCAGTTTGAAACGGTGGTTGGTTTTGTGGCCTTGATTGTTTCAGTCACTTGGTCTCGGTCCTTTCAGTTGCAACCTGGTTGTTTCCTGAATATCGATTGCATTTCTAACCTCGGAGAACCTCTAGCTTTTCCGGACTTTTCCATGATGGTTAGTCACGTGGGACTTAACCTTTTCAACTTTTATTTTGCCCTTGTGGGTATTTGACTTTGAATTTCCTCTTTCAACAACTTTTGATTTCGAAACATCGGCCAACTTGATGCCCCTACCGAGATTGGGTGCCTTTTCTTTTGCATATTGGCTTGTATCAAGTGAGAACCCTGTAAATCAGTCCTACCTTCACTTCTTTATCTTAGTTTCGGAACAGAGTTAAACCGAAAAGGGTTCAAAGAAAAGCAAACAATGGAATGGACAAATGAATTTAGACAAGAAGTATCCCTTTCGGGGAATAGAAAGAAGGACTTATCTGGAGTGTATACAGACTTCCATAAACATGACATGCCTCTTAGATTAGATGCCTGATCTGTGTAAACCATCTAATTCTTAGAAATTCATCACAACTCTTGCTTTGAGACTGAGAAACTTTGCCCAGGACTGTGTCGATGCCAATGACTGTGAGGATCCTCTTTTCGATCAATGGCGCCCTTTGCTGGTTTTCACCAGCTGGCCTCTCTCATTTCTCTTCTCACCATCGCCTTATAGTGCTCTTTGTGAGTTTTCACTAACAAGACTCTCTCATTTTCGAATTTCTCTGCTTATCATCGCCTTATGGTGCCCGTGAGGATTTCACCAATAAGACTCTCTCATTTTATTTCTCTCATTTTGTTGTATCAGATTCGAGTAACTGTATCCTCCCATTTTGAATCTCTTTGCCGATTGATCGGAAGGACTTGAAAAGGATTTGGGTAAAAAGGATTTGGATTGAATTACAACTTTGGAACCTTTCAGACAAAATTATCGCCAAACCATTATAAAATCTGCCCCAGTTTCACTTTTGGGGGAATTTGGGTTTTTGTTTTGGTGTGACTGAACCCCAGAGAGAGGCTGCCTACGTATCCTTTCGGAATCAAGTCGAACGTAGTTCAAGGAACATGAACTTGTTTGGATTTTTGTTTTGTTTTCTTTTTCTTCTTCTTTCTCTTTTTTTTCTCTCTTTTTTTTTTCCTTTTTTCATCTTTGTTTTGTTTTTCTTCTCTTTTTTCTTTCTTGTTTCTTTTTTTTTTTAATAACATCTTCAGGTTCCAAAGAGGGTAATCAAAGAAAGGTAACCGGCTCAAAATGGTTAGCAAAAGGGTTAATGATGTTTGGATAGCGAGAATGATCGTCATCCCAATCAGAGAACATTAATGCCACATAGAGGGTCAAATATAGTACCTTTTGACTACATCCACGTTGACAGTTATTTCAGGGACATTTCCTTTGTTGCTTCCCAGGTACAACACTCTCTTTTGCAGTACTCTCGTTACAATGTATGGACCTTTTCAATTTGGAGCCAATTTTCCTTTAGCTTCTTCATGAGGTGGGAGGATACGTCTTACAATGAGTTGTTCTATTTCAAATTTCATGGGCCGCACTTTCTTGTTATAGACACAGGCTATTCTTTGTTGGTACAACTGCCTGTGGCAAATTGTGGCCAATTGATTTTTATCAATTAGTGTCAATTGTTCCAATCGGTTCGTGACCCAATCATTATCCTCAATCTCGGCTTCGACAATGACCCAGAGAGAGGGAATTTCAACTTCTGCAGGTTTCAATCGGGCTTGGCATAGGCTTATTCTCATACTGTTTTGATTTTTTGTTTTATTTCCTTAACCTCATTTTCATTGCATTCTGCTTCTTGATTCATTATTTCGAAGTCTGACAGAGTTTTAGGATCTAGTCATGAAGTCCGCAAACAGGTCATGTTATTAAAATCTGCATGAATCAAAACTGAAAAGAGAATAAGGAAAGTGACAAGATTAAAAAAAAATAGACATTCCTAGACAATGAAATATTAATTTCATTTGACTTTTTTTTTTTTGCCTTTTTTTTTTGAATTTTGAAGTTAGAAGGGTTTACATTGAAAAGTAAGACAATAAAGTAAAACATCCGAATCACATCCTGAGATAATCTGGACGCAGAAAGGATAGCAAGACTGGCTACCGAGACTCCCGTCTGATGGGGAACTTTCAGGCTTGGCGACCGTTTTTTAGCTTTTCCTCTGTCTCGGCAATGGATGCAATGGCCTTGCATGCCGGATCAAATTCTTCATCTTCACAAATCATTCCGACTAATGGCACATTGGTGTGAGTAGGCAGATGATTGTTCATCATATTAGGGTCCTTTTCTTCCACTGCTCTTTTGAGAGTCCAACAATCATCAGTATCATGTCCCACTGCTCCGGAGTGGTATTTACATCTAGCATCAGCTCGGTGCAAGGGGGACTCGGGATTTGGCTTGTTCGGGGCTAATGGCTGCAGTAGACCTAGCCTGACTACCTTTTAGAATAAGCTCGAGAATGATTCACCAACATGGGTGAACTGATTCCATCTCGGGAGACACTTCCTTTTTTTTTTTTTTTTTTTTGAATATTTTTTTCATATCTTGATTTCTTTTTCTTTCTCTTTTTTTTTTCTCTTATTTTTTTGTCACTCTTTTCTTTCTTTTTCACTCAATTTTTTTCGGTTTATTTTTTCACTCAATTTGTTTATGCCTATGATCGAATCCGATGGGGATTGCCTATGTATCATGACGCCGCATGAATCAGATCTCGCGCAGTTCGAGAAGATAAGAAATAAAATATATAAACTAACTCTTTTTTTTACTCATATATAAATAATCCGACAAAATCTTATAGCAACGAAAATATTTTTAATTTATTTTTTTTATTTCGATTTTATTTTATTTTTTTATTTTTGGGAATTGGTGAAAGAAAGACTTCTAAATAAGAAATAAAATATTTTTGGATTTTTTTTTTCTAAATTTCAAAATGAATTTTTTTTTTAGATTTTGATTTGTTTTTGAATTTTGGGAGAAAAACTTATAAAAGAAAAGGTAAAAAATATTTTTTTGGATTTTGATTTGATTTGTTTTCTTTTTTCAAATGAAAGACTTCTACAAAGAAAAATATTTTTGGGTTTAAGTTTTTTTTTTTAATTTGTTTGGATTTTTCTAAGAAAAGACTCCTAAAGAATGAATTAAAGAATTTATTTTTGGATTTTTAAAAATTGGGGCCGGAACCGATGAGGTTTGCCTACGTATCTTACATCCGGTGAGAATCTGACCCGCGTAGTTCGGTCGGTTTTGGAGCAATAGGAAAACACGACTTATTTTGAAAATGACTTTTTTTTTCTTCAGATTTTTTTTTTACCTCACTCTTTGTTTTTTCTTGGTTCCCTTTCCCTATTCTAGAAGCCGGTCAACATGCAAGCCGAAACAAACATATGTACAAATAGCACGTAAAATGCATCAAGATGGTCCAATATATTAGGTACACCTGTCCTAGACGGACCCAACCCCTATGTTGAGTCCCCAAAGTCGAATGCACGTGATGCAAATAAACGTTCCTACTAGGGATTTGGCATGGGGCTATGTTATTCTAGGTTTAGATCCTAGGTGTATTGTTCTAGACCTGGCTTACCCGAGCATACAACTCGAGCCGAGGGGGGCAGCGTACTGGGAATACAAAAGCTTCACCGGCTTTGCAACTTGTCCGAACCTCGTTCTAAAATTAGGATATGACTCTAATAGAAAATAAGTCACGCGAAGCGCACGCTTCCCAAAAGATTTAGAAAACTCAGAGAGAAGAGGGTTTCGTAACAGTTTATATACAGTTCAAGCAATATCAAAGCGGTAAAAAGCGGCATTTAGCACATTAGGTTCAAACACGTAAAAATCAGATAATAAATAAAAGCCAAGTATAACAGCTATTCTAAGCTCGAATTCTGAACCCTGAACCATAGATTCTGGGTTCTTAGTCCCCAGCAGAGTCGCCAGAGCTGTCACACCTCCTTTTTTCCGAGGGGATAGGGGATAGGGAGTTTTTCCAATTTAAGTGACATTATTCGAAATGGGATTATTTATTTATTCAGAGTCGCCACTTGGAATAATTTATGGTGTCCCAAGTCACCGATTTATTTTAGAATCCCAAATCGAGGAAATTTTACTCTTACTTTTGGTCCGCGAACATAGAAGACCGGGTAAGCAATTTTGTTAACCTGGGAGAAGGTGTGAGGCACTCCCAAGTTCCTTGGTTTTAGCACGGTCGCTTAACAATTAATACTTGGAGTAATTATCTGATTTATTACATGTTTTAAACCCATTGTGCATTTTTGTCTTTTACCGCTTTTTAATATTTATGGAATTTATTTGAACAAGTCGCGATGTCGCACACTTGTCGTTTTGGTACACATTGCGAACCGCGTCACGTGAAACGCACGCGCGATTTACAACATGTTTATTTTTATTATTATTTGAAGTTATGGTCAAGTCGCGCGAAACACGCACTTGAATTGGGGTTTACGTATCATGACTATACCACAGGAACCGTACCCATAGTCACGATGATTTATTATTAATCGCGCCTAAATCAAGCTACGGTGTTCGAATATTATTCAATTACTAATTTTGACATTATTGTAAGGTCATGAGGTATGTATATTGTTATGGAGGAAATGAAGTAAATTAATTATGGAAAAAGTTGGCTAGCTTGTGAATGTTTATTTATTTTTGGTCATGTGCAACAATTAGCCCATAAATATACTAGGGAAGTTCAATTAAAGTCTTACACCAATCATGGCCCAACCTAATCTCTTATAATTTTACTGCTAACCAATATTTGAAATTAGACTAAATTTATACCAGGAAAAGATAGATACAGGCATGATCAATTTAATCACCAAGATAGGAGATCAAAATGAAACTAAAGCATGCTAAAATGGAAAGCCATTACTTCATTGAATAAACAAGAAAAGTAACGAATTAATACATATTCATCAATAAAATTAACCATATGAACTACTAAAAAGGACAATAAATTAATCTTAACAAATACTCAACATGAGAACAAATTAATCTTAGCACACTCAGATGCGAACTCGATCATATCATACTCAAAGTTAAATTAAAACAGAGTGACCCAAAACATTAATGAGAAAAAAAAATAGAAAGAGAAGTGAACCTTTGTATTGATGATTGTGGATTTAAATTACAACCACTCAATGATCGGATAGCTCTCAACTAGACCCTTCGGACCACGGAAAACTCGAGCGGCAAATCTCAACTTGCAACCTCAATCGACCTTGCAAAACTGACGATTTAGTGGGGGTTTTGCAAAACTTTTTTTGGGGGGGGGGGATTAATGATGGCTCAAAAGTGGTCAAGGACTGGTGGTTTTGGGGTGGTGAAGCTGCTGGATTTTTCGAAAGAAAGCCGAAGAAAGAATGACACGAGTAGAAATTTCCTTATCCTAGAAGAAGAAAATAATTTTTTCTCAATTCCTTCCTCCCTATTTTTTCCTTTCTCTCTCCCTCTTTTTTTCATCACATTTCTCTTCTATTTATAGAAAAAGTTTCGGAATTTTTAGATTTTTATTTTTAATTAAAAAGAATTTTCACTTCCCATTTTTCTTATTTTTTTAAAAAACAATAATTCCCCACTTTCCTTTACTTTTATTTTTTAATTTTTCACTTTTTTTTTACTTTTAATATATTTAAAATCCCACTTTTTTACTTTTCTTTTTTTATTTCCCACTTATTTTATTTTTCTTTTTTTATTTCCCACTTACTTTTACTTTTTTTTTTTAAAAAAAAAAATCAGATACCCTTACTTTTATTTTTTAATTCCAACTTTATTTTACTTTTTATTTTTTAAATTTCCACATTCTTTTACTTTTATTTTTTTAATTTTCTACTTTCTTTTACTTTTTTTATTAAATAATTTCTACCTACTTTTACTTTTACTTTTCAATTTTATATTTCTACTTTTCCTATTTTTTAATTCCCATCCAAAATTTGTTTAAAAAAATAATAATTAATATTTATTTATTTTCGGTTTTTAATTCATTTTATTTAAAAATAAAGATAAAAATAATACTAATAATAATAATTGACCTTTTAAATTATTAATAATTTTTTCTATGTATAAGTGTAACAAAGCTAAAAATGTGTATATATATATATATATATATATATATATATATATATATGTGTGTGTGTGTGTGTGTGTGTGTGTGTGTGTGTGTGTGTGTGTGTGTGTGTGTGTGTGTGTGTGTGTGTGTGTGCTAAAAAATATATATTAAATTCTGAAAATATTTACATAGTAGAAGGTGATAAAAATTTAAATTTAGTCAAAAATTAGGTGCTCACAACTACAACATATGTTTTGACCATAATCATATAATATGAATGACATATTTGTATATAAACTCTTCGGGAGACTTCATTTATTATCCACAATCTAATATTATTCGGACACTACTAGTGTCACGTGTCTTCTAGACAAACAATTAGTTCTTCAGGAGTTTTTGATACATTTTGTATTATCAAATATTGCTTAGACACTTCTGGTATCATGAGAGAAAATCATAATCAAATAAAAAATATAAAGACAATTGTTTAAGCATAAGAAAACACCTCTTCATAATATTTTCCTACTTCATGAGGAAATTTCAATTGCGTTACTTCTTTAGGAGAAAATTTAAAATACGAAATATTGAGTATACATTCCCTCAATCATATTAACTCTTCTAGAGGTGAATTGTAATATATTTACATCAAGAGCGCGTTCATATTTACGGCTTTATTAATATTATCTCATTCACTTCAGGGAATAGATTAATATTTATAAAAAATTCTCATCCTACAGAAAATCGAACATAATTATCTGAACGTGCATTAATCACATCAAATTGTGATGCTTCAACCTCTTTTAAAATATTGACTACTTCAGGAGCAAATCGAGGCATGCATGTAATATAGAGAATATTTCTCTAGCTTATCTTTAATTGTAACTATAGAAAGCTTAAATTATCACTTCTGGTGGTCATAGGCATATACCACTTCTGGTGGTTAACAAAATTTAGTTATAATGTGATATACGAAACATAACCATTTCTGGTGGTTGTATATTTCTTGAAAACTCTGCTGGAGTTTAAGTGGATCTAACAATGTTATCCACTTTGTAGTCATTTATTAAGATAATTAGGATGAAAACAAATACCAAAATAGGTATTGTATATGTAACATATAACCAAGCAAGCGATAATAAAGATATAAAAATATAAGCAAAAGGCTCAAATTAATTTACGCAAATTTGGCCACTCCAGATGTAAGTGATATCTACATCACTACTCCAAGAAGAAAAACTCACCTCCTCAAGGATATAATATGCCTTATGATGCTCGGAATGAACAAGATCTAACCACGGAGGTCAGAGCGTCACCTTACATCGGAGATGAACATACCTCAAGGATATAATCTGCCTATGATGATCGGAATGAACAAGATCTAACCACGGACATAAGAATGTCTCCTTACATCGGAGATGAACACTGAAATAGAAATTAAATTCAAAGTAAGTGCTCAAAATGACAGAGTCTCGTGCTGATAACGTGTTATAAAATAAAGACTGTAAAGTAAATAAATCGAAGACAAGTATAGAGGGAGATTGATATTTTATTCAACTTTCAAAGTTATGTTCATAATGAACTGAAAACTCCTCTATTTATAGAAAAAAGGAAGCAGCTGCGTGGCTTTTCAGGAAGAAGCTGCAAGGCTTTTCTTTAGCTACTTATAAGCTGTCTGCATGAGCTGCTTGCAACCTGCCTGTTTAATAAGAAGCTGCTGCAAATCATTTCATTAAGTTGCTTGTAACGTGCCTGCATCAGCTGCTTGTAAGCTGTCTGCATGAGCTGCTTGCAACCTGCCTGTTTAATAAGAAGCTACTGCAAATCATTTCATTGAGTTGCTTGCAACCTGCCTGCATCAGCTGCTTGTAGATAAACTTCAACAGAGTATTAAATGGATAATCTTCTTCAGGAAGATTATCTATAGCGTAGTAACGAATGGACATCCACAATATAATATTTTCATAACATATACGAATATTAAATCATCTTTATTAGCTAATAATATCTATTAGTCTTAAGGTACGCATTTTGCGCGTGTACCCTATTTCAATACATACAATAATTTAAAAAATCACTTAATAATTATATTAAATTTTATACTTGAGTTACAAAATAAAAGTTAATATTGTTTTAGTTTTCTTGTGCGTTATGACTAGTTCTCATTTTAAATAAGTCTTTTTAAAAGTAAGCCCGAAATTGATTTTGAAAAATGTCTTTTTAATTATATATATTTTCTAAAACCCTTTTTTGTATTGTGCAAATTCTACAAAAATAATTTACTTAAATAAGAATATTTTGAAATGTTTCTCTTTTTTATTCTGAATTTTATAAATTAGAATAAAAAGTTAAAAACTTTGAAAAGAGAATTATTAACTTATAACTGTTTGATATAACTCAAATATTATTAAATTGTTAATTATAGAGTTTAAGTTGTTTGTCACAAATTGAGTCAAACAAAATAACAGTCAAGTCTTTTCTGATTACGTACATACCGTTATAAATAGAATTATATTTAAGGTGAATGTCTATATTTTAAAGAAATCTTAGGGTTTGTTACTTTGTGGCTAAGTCAATTTTCCCATATATATAGAGGGATTCTATTCCATTGTAATTCATCCCAAATCAATAAGAGTTTTCTCTCTACTTTTCACTGTAATACTATTCTTCTCATTTTATCATTTTATAACACGTTATTAGCACGAGACTCCAACCAATTGAGTAAAGGCTTTGGGATACGTGCATAGTACTCAACTTATACATAATATTGAGCATAATGATTGTCAATTGTTCCATGAACTTCCCTCATGAATAAATTCTGGATTTAAGGTAAGTAATTTACCTTATGTTTTTTTAAAAATTCTTGACATTCTATAATTTGATTTTAAATACAAGCAAAGACAATAAATTTTGATTATAACTCTAATGGAGTTTGTAAGAAATTATAACCACCTAAAGTGGTAAAATTTCTATGTCTTGCTATTGTAACGACCCGACCGGTCGTTTTACTTTCTAGATCCCCGTTCCCCTAATTAAGACTCCCCGTATGTGCTTTTACTATTTTATGACTTGCAGGGATGGTTAGTTCGAGTTTGGAAGGGTTCGAGTTGAAATCAGAACACTTAGTCCTTAATAGTGGCATAAAATGGTTAAGTTTGACTTGAGTCAACGTTTTGATTAAACGACCTCAGAATCAGTATTTGACGATCCCAATAGGTTCGTATGATGATTTTGGACTTGGGTATATATCCGGATAGGGTTTTGGATGACCCGGGAGCGTTTCAGCGCTTAATATTGAAAGTTGGCGCATTGAAGGTTTTCAAATTCTTTAAATTTGGTTTGAAGTAGGATTTGGTGTTATCAAGGTCCGATTGGGATTTCGAGCCTGGGAATAGCTCCGTGTGTTGATTTAAGACTTGCACGCAAAATTTGACGTCATTCCGAGTTAATTTGATAGGAATCGGACGCGCGGAAGTGTTTCTAGAAGTTTTTGGGTTTCATAATTCGATTGATGCATTTTGGCGTCCGATTCATATTTCGAGATGTTATTTTGGTGTTTCGAGCATACGAGCAGATCCGTGTTATGTTTTTGGATGTGTGAGTGTGATTGGATGGATCCCGAGGACCCGGATGCAAAGCGGATTGGAATCGGACTTGGAATTTGACTTGGGGGAACTGCTAGTGCCCCAGTTCTGGTGCGTTTGCACCTGCGAGATTTTGGCCGCAGGTACGACCTCACTGAAGCGGCCTATCGACCGCAGAAGCGGCCTAGAGTAAGCTGCCCAGTGGTTGTTGAAGCAGAGAGCTTCCCGCATATGCGAGCTCGCAGGTGCGAGTGAGATGGCCGCATGTGCGGGCTAGGCCAAGGAGGCTTGGGTTCGCAGGAGCGGGCGACCTTCCACAGGCGCGTGTGCATAGATGTGGCCCAGCTTCGTAGGAGCGAAAGCACAGGAGCACATGCTTCTCTGCAGAAGCAGACTTGGCCAAGCTAGGCGAGGACTGCACCTGCGATGGATTTTCCGCAGGTGCGGCGTCGCAAGTGCGCCCCAGGATCCGCAGAAGCAAAAATCGCCGGGGCAGTGAGTGTCACGCCCTGACCTCGGAGAACGCGACTGGCGCTCAACCGAGTAAACCCAGTCGAGTAAGCCTAATTTACACAAACCTCTCCTCATTACTCATGCATGATTTACCATAACATAATTAGATCTTGACTTTCAAATTGAATACATTTGGCTCAATGGCCTAAAATTCTCTTCATGATTGATATTTAGCTTTATAAATAACTGTAAATACTGTGAACATAAATACATGACAAAACTCAAAATTTTAAGTACATGACCCACAATATATATGGAGCTTCTATGACAATAGATACCTAAGTACATAAAACGAATTAGACTCAAACACCCACTAGAACTGTAGCAGGCTCATCATAAGCTGAGTAGTGAAGAAGATCCCTATCAAAGATCCATATCATCCAATAGAAGTATACCTGCATCCATTAAAAGATGCAGTGCCCCCGGCAAAAGGGACATGGGTACATGTGGAATAGTACCGTATGTAAAGCAAACAGAACAACATATGAAAATATGGTAACTCAAATAAGAGGCAAATAAAGTACATCAAGAAACTACAAAACGTCCCATAGAATCACATTTCAAGTCTTATTATACTTACACCATTCTGAACTTCTTTTGAGAATAATTGAGCCATATGAATTATGCGTGGGATACAAAATATAATGTAAATGTAACAACATGTACGAACAAGAGCAATGAAAGTGGCACCTATTGCTCGTGTTGGCTATGCGTCTCGCTAAATTGTCCATAGTGTTCACCCATAGGATTCATTCATATTATACACCTATGCGTTTCATAGACTGTCCATAGGATTCATTCATATTATACACCTATGCGGTTCATAGACCGTCCATAGGATTTATTCATATTATATTATACACCTATGCGTCTCATAGATGGTCCATAGTGTTTATTCATACCGTACACCTATAAATTTCATACACAATACACATATGCATTTCATATACCGTCCATAGGATTCCATACACAATACACCTATGCGTTTCATAGACCGTCCATAGGATTCCATACACAATACACATATACGTTTCATAGACCGTCCATAGGATTCTATACACAATACACCTATGCGTTTCATAGACTGTCCATAGGATTCCATATACAATACACCTATGCGTTTCATAGACCATCCATAGGATTCCATACACAATACACCTATGTGTTTCATAGACCGTCCATAGGATTTCATACACAATACACTTATGCGTTTCATAGACCGTCCATAGGATTCCATACACAATATACCTATGCGTTTCATAGACCATCCATAGAATCACATATACAATACACATATGCGTTTCATAGACCGTCCATAGGATTCATAACACATCATTATGCACATAACCATATATAAACTCAAACGACATGACTAAAGCTACTTTTAAGGTCGTAAGTTCCCGGATCATTGGAACACTTCATGTTCATACTCATCATAGAGAAACATAGCTCATTACATTAGCACATGTATGGTGAATCAATAAGTCAATTTCAATAGCACATGGCCCAAATTCGTTTTCATAAGATTTATCATCATTTAGCATAGGACATCTCTCTTTCACCTTATTATATACCCTCTTGTCAACTTAAGGTCATTAGCTAAGTTCATGATTCTTGGGGACTTAATATCGAAGTCATTTGCATTTATTATTTTAGAAGTATACATACAATGATTGAAACCATTGAAACATACAATGCTTCATAATTCTCATTTTGGCAAGCGGGCACATTTCATGTTCATATTATTACTTACTTGTACTTGCCATGGGTGATCATAGAACATTAAGAGCATTTAAAACATTTAGGAACACCATAGCCTTTACTCATGAGAACGTAGGAGCTTATAACACATTAGAAATACTTACAAAGCATAACATTAGTTAAAATAACCATATTTGGGTATGCCTTGAGCACATAAACTTTTAGGTTAATCTATTTTCGAAGTCAATTTGGAGCAGTTGAATCAAGGCTCCTTTCATAACCTTTCTCGCATCATTTCATTTAATTGACACCATTGGCCATAAATATAACTTTCATTATTGGCACGGTAGACACACTTTACATCCCCAACCCACTTCTTTCACTTTTTATCATCATTATGGGTTATCAACAACAAGGCATTTCTAATCAAGACCTTAGATACACATATGAACAATTAAGAGTCTTAAGCACATCTAGTTTTTTCACAATATTTGGCATCATAACTTTCATTTGAAACCCGACTCAAAGCCATAACATTTTAATACATAACCCATTCTTTGAACACATTTTCGAAAGATAACATAACATGATATGAGCATTCGGAACACATATTGAACATATCTCTTTCGGCATAAAGCTTATTCGGAATAGTCAATTTATAATGAACAACTCGGGACTTACAAAAACATCGTGGGATTCAATTTTAAGAGAGAAGTTTAGCCAACATACCTTTATTGAGCTTTCTTTACATTACTACAATGTTCCAGAAATCCTAGCAACTTCAATCGATTTAGAAACATAACAAAAGTGAACCATAATTAGGGAGAGATTCATGGTTTCAGCTCACTTAGGCATTTTATCAAGCACTAGGTGTGAAAATTACACTACAAGTTTTCTATGGTGGAATCCTTTCATCCAACAATAATTCATTCACCAATTTGGTTCGACAACCTCCCTACCACCCTTATGGGTACATTCATGCACAAAGAGTACCTCCTACACCTAAGAATCATACTTCTCATGACCTACTTTTAGTCCAAATCTCGAAATTTAGGGATATGGAGTAGAACCTTACCTCTTAGATGAAGATCTTGTGATTGGCTTCATTGATTCTTGAATATTGGGGCAAGAATGGATGATTAGCATGCTA
This sequence comes from Nicotiana tabacum, assembly GCF_000715075.1. Taxonomy (NCBI): domain Eukaryota; kingdom Viridiplantae; phylum Streptophyta; class Magnoliopsida; order Solanales; family Solanaceae; genus Nicotiana; species Nicotiana tabacum. The sequence continues at coordinate 66,616,930 of NC_134092.1, forward strand.
GGTCTTCTCCTTCTCTCTCTAAAATAGCTCTCTTCTCTCTCTAAAAAAAAAAAATCAGATTTTACCTTGTAAAATGACCCCCTAAGGCCTTATATCAAAATAGGGTCGGATAAGAAATTTTCCAAAAATGACCCCCGAAGTCAATTATGTTATGCCTTTATGTGGTAGCAGAATCGTTATGTGGGCGGCAGAATCGTTATGTGGTAGCAGAATCAATTATGTGGGCGGCAGAATGATTATATGGGCAGCAGAAGTTTTCTGTGTCCAGCAGAACTTTTTTTCAAAATTTGCCATTTTCTGCTCCACTTTGCGATGCTTATGCGGTCCGCGGAACCGTTCTGCGGTCGCGCAATTGACCGCAAAATCTCCTTCTTCTGCCAAAAATTCCCATCAACACTTTAGTGCATTCTTCAACCCAAAAAGTCCGTACCGTGGCTCGTTTTCTACATGTCATGACCCAGAATTTCCACATTCGGGGCCATGATGGCGCCTAACATTTTGCTTGCTAGGCAAGCAAACGTTAGAGGATCTTTAAGCCAATTTTTAATCAATTCAATTAAGTAAGACCAATTAAGCCGAAGAGAAACTAAACGGAATACAAATGACATAAAACCAATAATATCTATGTACAACCCGGATCTAGAGTTACAAGTTCACGAGCTTCTAGAATCTCTACAAAATAGGGTTTGAAATAAGTACAACTGTCTCGAATGAAGAGAATAGTAAATAGGGGAAATGGAAGGGGACTTCAAGGTCTGCGGATGCCAGCAGATCTACCTCGAGTTTCCGAATGCCAATCCGAGCTGATACGCCTCACGGACAGCTGGGAGCCTGGGACCAGTATCAAAATATGCTCAAGAAGTGCAGAGTGTAGTATGGGTACAACCGACCCAATGTACTCCGTAAGTGTCAAGCCTAACCTCGACGAGGTAGTGACGAGGCTATGATAGGACACCCATGTAAATAAACCTGTACAGACGGAAATATACGTACAAAATAACAACAAATAAAGAATTAACAAGTACTAGTGGGAAGGGGACATGCGAAAGGGGTACAAGATACGGTAACTACAACATGGAATAATAACAAGAATTAGTCAATAAGCCTTCAATCAACAAAATGAACAAGCATAATGAATAAAATTGCACGGCATCACCCTTCCTACTTTTACTCTCAGCCTCACCATGAAACAGTAATAAGGGCACGACATCACCCTTCATGTTTTTACTCTCAATCTCACTATAAAATTATAAATACGACATGGCATCACCCTTCGTGCTTTTACTCTCAATTTCATCATGAACAATAGATACGGCACGACATCACCTTTCTTGCATTAACTCTCAAATATAGCACGACATCACCCTTCATGCATTAACACTCAAATACGGCACGACATCACCCTTCGTGCATTAACACTCTCCCTTACTATGTAACAATGAACATATAACAACATGGAGATAGAATAAGCAAGATCAAGTCTTATATCAATAATGGTTCCACTATACTAATCTCTACTTCAGAAACAATGCTCAATTATCACAGATAGTCCATAAGTGCGGAAAGAACAATCAATTTAGTAATTAACTAGTCTAAGCATGGATATTAAGATCAAAGAAAGAATTAAATTACAAGGAACAAGTCCCACCCGTATGCTTTAACCCAACAACAACGCATAAGAACTCGTCACCTCAAATATACATTGTATCCAACATTTAGACAAGTAGCAAATAGGCAAACAAGTCCTAATCCCTCGAGTCAAGGTTAACCACGACACTTATCTCGCTCCAAAAGTCGACTCAAAGCTCTGCCGGAGCCTTTCCCCTAGAATCTGTCTCCAAACCACTCGTATCTAACCACAATTGACTCAATAATGTCAAATATTGCTAAAGGAATCAATTACAATGCATAAATTTAGGATTTCCACATTGTTCCCCCAAAAGTCAAAAATCGACCCCGGGCCCGCTTGGTCAAAAGCTGAGGTTCAGACCAAAATTCATTTTCCTATTCACCCCCGAGCCCGATTATGTAAATAGTTTCGGAATTTGACCTCAATTTAAGGTCTAAATCCCTAATTTGCAAAAACCCTCAATTCTTCCTAAATCCCTAGTTTTCTACCATGGAAGAACAAAGATTAGGGCTAGAAATTAATGGGTGATGTTAGAAATGGAAGAAAATAAGTTAAAAGTGTACAAACCTATGAATTGGTGTTGAGTTTTTGCTTCAAAATCGCCTCTAGGCCGAGCTCTAATGAAGAGATAATGAAAAATGGAAGAAATCCCGTTTTGGGACTGTTTTAAATCACTGGCGTCAGGTGTTCATCGCGTTCACATGAAACCTGAGGCGTTCGCGAAGAGCATGGCCTAACTGGCCTACGCGAACGTGAGTAACTCCACGCGTTTGCGAAGGTCTAGCCCGCCTCCCCTCCGCATTCGCAAGACTAGACTCGCGTTCGCGTAGAGTTACCTCAACTCCCCTGCCCAGCCTATCTAACACTACGCGTTCGCGTGTAACTGGTCGCGTTCGCGTAGATCAGGCCCCCCAATGCTCCGCGTTCGTGACCAAGGTTTCGCGTTCGCGTAGAACAAAATCTCCTCCAGCCCAATTTACCCTTCGCGATCACATGAGTATATTCATGACCGCGAAGAAGGAAACACCAGAAACCAGCAGAAGTGAAAAACCAACAAACTTTCTAAGTTCAAAAGATCCGTAGGCTATCCAAAACTCACCTGAGCCATCGAGGATCCAAACCAAATATGCATACTAGTCCAAAAACCTGATACAAGCTCGCTCGCGCGATCGAAACACCAAAATAATGCCTAGAACTACGAATCGGGCACCAAATCAAATGAAATTTTCAAGAAAACTTTAGAATTTCTATTTTAACAACCGGACGTCCGAATCATGTCAAACCAACTCTATTTCTCACCAAATTTGACCGACAAGTCATAAATATAGTAATGGACCTATACCGAGTTCTGGAACCAAAATACGTATCCCAGTATCAACAAAATCAAACATTGGTCAAACCTTAGATTCATAAAGCCTTTAAACTTCAAAATTTTGACAAAATGCGATAACTCGAGCTAGGGACCTTCGAATTTGATTCCAGGTATACGCCCAGGTCCCAAATTATGATACGGATCCACCGGACCGTCAAAACACTGATTCGGGTCCGTTTGCTCAAAATATTGACCGAAGTCAACTCAAATGGATTTTTAAGGCAAAATTTCATATTTTATCAATATTTAACATAAAAACCTTTCAGAAAAACACCCGGACTGCGCACGTAAATAGAGGAATGCTTAAAGGATCTATCAGAGGCTTCGAAATACAGATTTAAGGTTTAAAACTCTAGATGGCCTATCGGGTCATCACACTACAATCCTCAAACCCATTAGCCTACCTCGGCACCACGAAACCTTAAATTTCTTGGCGAAAACTTACGGGGCCTTACATTATCCCCCACTTAGGATCATTCGTCCTCGAATGAGGGTTAGGGAAAGCCACAAAACACCCAATATGACTTAGCTCTTTATTCACATTCCCAAGCCTCATATTTTACTAACTCCCCGAATATTCCTCAATTTTCGACAGAGTTTCGCTTGTAATTAGGCATATCCACCTGTCAGAGAATCTCATAAATCAATCCTAAACAAAATATAGATAACACCACATTGCACCATATACATGAAAACAACAACAACCATGACTCTCGAGGCCAACACTATGACCTTGCTTACCTTGGTTGTATCCTTGACTTTTCCTTCGTCATTTACGAGGACAATTGGGCACCTCACACATTATACCTACTATGTGCGTCATTCCTTTAATCCTTAAGCCTTTCTCATTTCGTAGCATGATGTGCAAACATTCCTTGATATTAACAAGGGAACTCTAAGACTAACTCGGAACCTTAATGCATGATCGAGGATAGAAGAAGAGAAACATTTCCTAAATGTCATTGTAGCCTCCCTATTATAAGTGTGGCCGGCAACACACCGATAAGATGGACTTTACTGACATAGCTCCATGACACCTTAGGACTCCTAAACCATGCTCTGTTACTAAGTTTGTCATGCCCCGACCTCGGGGAGCGCGACCGGTGCTCAAAAAGCCTAATTTACATCAACCTATCCTCATTACTCATGCATGATTTACCATAACATAATTAGATCTTGATTTTCAAATTGAATACATTTGGCTCAATGGCCTAAAATTCTCTTCATGATTGATACATAACTTTATAAATAACTGTAAATACTGTGAACATAAATAAATGACAAAACTCAAAACTTTAAGTACATGACCCACAGTGTACATAGAACTTCTATGACAATAGATACCTAAGTACATAAAACGAACTAGACTCAAACACCCACTAGAACTGTAGCGGGCTCACCATAAGCTGAGTAGTGAAGAAGATCCCTATCAAAGATCCATATTATCTAGTAGAAGTATACCTGCATCCATTAAAAGATGCAACGCCCCCGGCAAAAGGGACGTGGGTACATGTGGAATAATACTCATATGTAAAGCAGACAGAACAACTTATGAAAATATGGTAACTCAAATAAGAGGCAAATAAAGTACATCAAGAAACTACGAAACGTCCCATAGAATCACATTTCAAGTCTTATTATACTTACACCATTCCGAACTTCTTTTGAGAACAATTGAGCCATATGAATTATGCGTGAGATACAAAATATAATGTAAATGTAACAACATGTACGAACAAGGGCATTGAAAGTGGCACCTATTTCTCGTGTTGGCTATGCGTCTCGCTAGATTGTCCATAGTGTTCACCCATAAAATTCATTCATATTATACACCAATGTATTTCATAGACCGTCCATAGGATTCATTCATATTATACACCTATGCGTTTCATAGACCATCTATAGGATTCATTCATATTATTTTATTCACATATGCGTTTCATAGACCGTCCATAGTGTTTATTCATACCGTACACCTATACATTTCATACACAATACACCTATGCGTTTCATAGACCGTCTATAGGATTCCATACACAATACACCTATGCGTTTCATAGACCGTCCATAGGATTCCATACACAATACACTTATGCATTTCATAGACCATCCATAGGATTCCATACACAATACACCTATGCGTTTCATAGACTGTCCATAGGATTCCATACATAATACACCTATGCATTTCATAGACCGTCCATAGGATTCCATACACAATACACCTATACGTTTTATAGACCGTCCATAGGATCACATATACAATACACCTATGTGTTTCATAGACCGTCCATAGGGTTCATAACACATCATTATGCACATAACCATATATAAACTCAAGCGACATGACTAACGCTACTTTTAAGGTCGTAAGTTCCCGGATCATTGGAACACTTCATGTTCATGCTCATCATGGAGAAATATAGCTCATTACATTAGCACATGTATGGTGAATCAATAAGTCAATTTCAATGGCACATGGCCCAAATTCATTTTCATAAGATTTATCATCATTTAGCATAGGACATCTATCTTTCATCTCATTATATACCCTCTTATTAACTTAAGGTCATTAGCTAAGTTCATGATTCTTGGGGATTTAACATCGAAGTTATTTGGAGCAGTTGAATCAAGGCTCATTTCATAACCTTTCTTGCATCATTTCATTTCATTGGCGCCATTGGCCACAAATATAACTTTCATTATTGGCACGGTAGCCACACTTTACATCTCCAACCCACTTCTTTCACTTTACACCATCATTATGGGTTATCAACAACAAGACATTTCTAATCAAGACCTTAGATACACATATGAACAATTAAGAGTCTTAAGCACATCGAGTTTTTCTCACACAATTTGGCATCATAACTTTCATTTGAAACCCGAATCAAAGCCATAATATTTTAATACACAACCCATACTTTGAACACATTTTCGAAGGATAACATAACATGATAAGAGTATTCAGAACAAATATTGAACATATCTCTTTCGGCATAAAGCTTATTCGTAATAGTCAATTTATAATGAACAGCTCGGGACTTACAAGAACATCGTGGGATTCAATTATAAGAGAGAAGTTTAGCCAACATACTGTTCTTGAGCTTTCCTTACATTACTACAATGTTTCGGAAATCCTAGAAACTTCAATCTATTTAGAAACATAACAAAAGTGAACCATAATTAGGGAGAGATTCATGGTTTCAGCCCACTTAGGCATTTCATCAAGTACTAGGTGTGCAAATTACACTACAAGGTTTCTATGGTGAAATCCTTTCATCCCACAATAATTCATTCACCCAATTTAGTTCGACAACCTCCCTACCACCTTTATGGGTACATTCATGCACAAAGAGTACCTCACACACCTAAGAATCATAATTCTCATGACCTACTTTTAGTCCAAATCCCGAAATTTTGGGGCTAGGGAGTAGAACCTTACCTCTTAGATGAAGATCTTGTGATTGACTTCCTTGATTCTTGAAGATTGGGGCAAGAATGGATGATTAGCATGCTAGGTCTTCTCCTTCTCTCTAAAAAAATCAATTTTTTCCTTGTAAAATGACCCCTAAGGCCTTATATCAAAATAGGACCGGATAAGAAATTTTTCAAAAATGACCCCGAAGACAATTATGTTGTGCAATTATGTGGTAGCAGAATCGCTATGTGGGCGGCTGAATCGTTATGTTGTAGCAGAATCGATTATGTGGCCTGCAGAATTATTATGTGGGCAACCGAATTTTTTTGCGGCCAACATAACTATTTTTCAAAATTTGCCCATTCTCTGCTCCACTTTGCGATGCTTATGCGGTCCGCAGAACCGTTCTGCGGTCGCGAAATTGACCACAAAATCGCCTTCTTCTGCCAAAACTTCCCATCAACACTTTAGTGCATTCTTCAACTCAAAAAGTCCGTACCGTGGCTCATTTTCTACAATCTTCAAACCCATTAGCTTACCTAGGTACCATGAAACCTTAAATTTCTTGGCAAATATTTACGGGGCCTTACAGTGAGGTTCATTTAATGTCGGGACTTATGCCATTCTGGCTCATCTCTTTCATCTCTTGGGCGATTTTTGGAGCTCTTTGAAGAGGGGTTTCCACCTAGCTATTGAAGGTAAGTAATTCCTATCCAATGTAAGTTTAATACATGAATTGTGGGTAGATTTTAACATGTAAAATTGTGGAAATTATGGGTTTAGTTGAAAAACCTAAATTTTGATAAAAATGGGATTTAACCACAAAAATGATTATGGAATTGGGTGAAAATTATATATTTGAGTTACTGAGGTTATGGGTAACTATTATCTTTAAATATTTTCGGAATTCGGGCCCGTGGGCCCATGAGTGAATTTTAGGAATCTTCCAATTTGAGTTGGGTAATTACTCTAATAGTTAGATTATGAACTTGTGATTGTATATTGATTAACTTATATAATATTTGGCTCGTTTCAGGTCGTTTGGCACCAAGTTGAGGATTTAGAGCAGATTTGTGGACCGGAAGTGAGCTTGAGGACGAGGTAAGTCTCTTGCCTAACCTTGTAAGAGGGAACTCAACCCCTTAGGTATATCTTGTTATGTACTATTTGTGTAGGGAGGTACGTACGCACTAGGTGATGAGAGTCCGTGCGTAGCTATATTCCATGATATGTCTGGGTAGTCTTAGATCCACATCATGCCTTAATTGTACCATTGTGTTTATTATACACATTAATTGTTTTGAGTAGAGTTGAGGTTAGGGATTTTAAAGTTGCAAATTTCATATTTAAATTTCATATTTTTGGGAAGAATTGAGGAAATATAATAACTCTGAGAAATTCATGTCCTCTCGCATCGCAAGTACTTCCGCGAGCGAGGTATACTTCTCTAATCTCATGGGAGCGGGTCATTCGCCTCAGCAGTACAATAGATATATCTATGGTTCGTGCCGTTCGACCCTCGACAGTGCACACAATATCTTTGGATCAGACCGTACGAACTCGGCATAAATCGTGCGTGAAAATACTCGGAGCCCGATTACACTTGAAATTATTTTATGGCTTGAGAGGTTATAATTTATTTAATGACAGAAATTGATTTGGAGTTAGTAGGTGTTGGTTGGAGATTTTGGAATTTACTATCAGTTAAAGAATCATTATTCACTACTTGCTATTGTGTTATTATTATTATTATTCACATATTCCATGCTTATTTAGAATTTCTATATTTTATTCATTGGCCCATAGTAAGTGTCGATGTCGACCCCTCGTCACTACTTCTTCGAGGTTAGACTAGATACTTACTGGGTATATGTTGTTTATGTACCCACGCTACACTTTTGCACTAACCGTGCAGGATCTGAGGCAGGTGCATCTGGCAGTCATCTAGGCGCGTACCCACATTACCCCGAGGCTTAGTGGTGAGCTGCTCTCTAAGGTCGTCCTGCAGCACCCACAGTCTCTATTTTGTATTTACTTCCTATCTACTCTATTTCCGATAGTAGCTTAGTGTTTTGTATATTCTACTAGTTGCTCATACACTTGTGACACTAGGTTTTGGAAACACGCTAGTAGACTTTATGGCTTTTGAGCATTTATTTCACTGCATTTGCTCTTTCATTAGTTTTTGCGTACTTCATTAAATTATCCATTTCTCACTTATTTAATAAATAAAAATAAACTACTTTGAAATTATTAAAAAGAATAAACACACGGCTAATTCATCGTTGCCTTGCCTAGCGGCGACGTTGGGCACCATCACGGCCTATAAGAAAAATTGGGTCGTGACAACATGGTATCAGAGCACTAGGTTCACGTAGGTCTCACAAGTTATGAGCAGGCTTAATAGAGTCTTGCAGATCAATGCAGAGACGTCCGTACTTATCTTCGAGAGGCTATAGGGCATTACGAAACTACTCTTTCTTCATCTTCTATCGTGCAGTTGATGTTGTGCTAAGTATCTTTCTCTTATTCTCTTACAGATGGTGAGAACGCACGTGACAGATGTACCCGACCATGGAGGAGCTGCTCCCCCTGTTGCTAGAGGCCGAGGGAGAGATCCAGCTCGTGGTAGAGGATGAGGGCTTCCTAGAGTTGCTCCAGTTATGCCACCAGTAGATCCAGTAGAGGATCCTATTATTAAGGAGCAAGGTGGGGTGCCTGCAATAGAGCCGGCCCTAGTGGACTTCATGTCCGCACCGAGATTTCACGAGGTCCTGGGCCGGATGCCGCAGTTCATGGATTCTATGACTCAGGCTGGTTTATTTCTAGCAGACCCAACCATATCTCAGGCGGGAGGGGGAGCATAGACCCCTACTGCTCAGGCTCCAGGGCATGAAACTGCCATATATCAGACCTCAGATGCACTACCCGTGGGCGGAGCTTAGCTAGTTACAGCGGCTATACCTGAGCCCAGACCAGCTGTGGCCGGCGAGCCATATAAGCTTTTGGATAGATGGAAGAGGCTACACCCCCTGTCTTTGGAGGTGAGTGACATGAGGACCCCTAGGACTTTGTCGATCGTTGCAGGGATAGACTACACAACATAAGGATATTGGAGTCCCATGGGTGGACTTTACCACTTTTCAGCTGGAGGGCATGGCCCGTAGATGGTGGCAATCCTATTTTCTCGACAGACCAGCAGGTTCTCCTCCCTTGACTTGGGACCAGTTCACACATCCATTTCTGGATAAATATATATTACATCCTCTCATAGGGAAGAGTTACGATTTCAGTTCAAGCAGCTTCAACAGGGTCAGATATCGGTGACCGAATATGAGGTGAGATTCTCTGAGTTATCTCGCCATGCACTTATGATACTCCCCACCATTGCAGAAAGAGTGCAGAGGTTTGTTGCAGGTTTTAACTCTGGCATCCAGGCCACTATAGCCCGAGAGGTTGAGGTGAGGACTTCTTATGAGCTGGTTGTGGAGATAGCTCGGAGGACCGAGGGTGTTCGTTGGCAGAGCCGAGAGCAGGTGCCGAGGGATAAGCGATTTTGATATTCTGAAGGGTTCAATGGTGCTCCGGCTGGGGGCAGAGGTCAGTTTGTGAGGGGTCAGTCTAGCAGGCCCACATATCTAGCCAGCTATTCAGGGTTCCTCCAGTGGGTATTCAGGCCATCAGGGTCAGACTTCAGGTCAGCAGTCCATTGTTCTGAGGGGTTGTTTTGAGTGCGGGGATCCTGGCAACATGAAGAGATTCTGCCCTAGACTTTGGGGCAAGGCAGTACAACAAGGTTATCAGCCTATGATTACAACACCAGCTGCCGCACCGGCCGTTTGATCGCCCAGAGGTCGAGGGCAGGTGGGTAGGGGGCATCCTGGAGATGGAGGTCAGACAGGTGGAGGCCAGTTATATGGTGCTCCGACTAGATTCTATGCTTTTTCGGCCAGACTAGATGTAGTAGCCTCAGATGCCGTGATCACATGTATTATTTCTGTCTATGGTAGGGATGCTTTGGTACTATTTGATCCAGGGTCTACATATTCATAAGTTTCATCTCTGTTTGCTCATTTTCTGGGTGTTCGTCGCGAGTCCTTGGGTGCTCTTGTATATGTGTCCATGCTAGTGGGCGATTCTGTTGTTGTGGATTGGATCTATCGGTCCTATATTGTGACTTTCTATTGTTATGAGACTAGAGCGGATCTTCTATTGCTTGATATGACCGACTTTGAGGTCATCCTGGGCATGTAATGCTTGTCTCCATATCATGACGTCCTTGATAGCCATGCCAAGAGTGTTACCTTGGCGATACCAGATTTGCCTAGATTAGAGTGGAAGGGTTCGTCTGTCAGTGCATCTAGTTGGGTTATCTCTTTTCTAAAGGCTTGGCATATGGCCGAGAAGGGTTGTTTGGCTTATCTAGCTTATGTTCGGGATACTACTATAGAGACTCCGGCAATTGATTCAGTACCCATGGTTCGGGAGTTCTCCGATGTGTTTCATTCCAATCTTCCAAGCATGCCAGCAGATCGTGATATCGATTTCTCTATTGATTTGGCTCCAAGTAACCAGCCTATCTCTATTCCACCGTACCGCATGGTTCCGAAAGAGTTGAAGGAGTTGAAAGAGCAACTTAAGGAGTTGCTAGCAAAGGGGTTCGTCAGACCGAGTGTGTCGCCTTGGGGTGCACCTGTCTTGTTCGTGAAGAATAAAGATGGGACTATGCGGATGTGCATTGATTACCACCAGTTCAACGAAGTTACCTTTAAGAACAAGTACCCCTTCGGTTTGACTAATGCCCCGACGGCATTTATGGACTTGATGAACTGGGTGTTTCGACCATATATTGACTCGTTTGTCATTATCTTCATTGATGACATATTGATCTACTCGCGTAGCATGGAGGAGCACGAGCATTATTTGAGAGTGGTGCTTCAGACCTTGCGGGAACAAAAGCTATACGCTAAATTCTCCAAGTGTGAGTTCTGGTTAGATCCTGCGGTATTCTTAGGGCATATTGTATCAGGCGAGGGTACTAAGGTATATCCCAGGACCGAGATCAGGAGCTTCTTGGGGTTAGCAGGTTATTATCGCCGGTTTGTGGAGGGCTTCTCATCTATTGCAGCACCTTTGACTAGGTTGAAATAGAAGGGTGCTCCGTTCCGATAGTCCGATGATTGTGAGGCGAGCTTTCAGAAGCTCAAGACCGCATTGACTACAACACCAGTGTCAGTGTTGCCTTCCGATTCAGGGATGTATACTGTGTATTGCAAAGCTTCACGCGTTGGCTTGGGTTGTGTATTAATGTAGGAGGGGTGAGTTATGGCATATGTTTCACGTCAACTAAAGCCCCACGAGAAGAATTACCCCGTACACAATTTGGAGTTGGCCGCGATAGTTCATGCTCTCATGATCCGGAGGAATTATCTTTATGGGGTGTCCTGTGAGGTTTACACCGATCATCACAGCTTGCAACATTTATTCAAGCAGAGGGATCTCAATTTGAGGCAGCGCAGGTGGTTTGAGTTACTAAAAGATTATGATATTACCATCCTTTACCATCCAGGCAAGGCGAATGTGGTTGCGGATGCCTTGAGTAGAAAGGCGGAGAGTATGGGTAGTTTGGCATTCATTTTAGCAGAGGAGAGGCCATTGGCTTTGGACATTCAGTCCTTGGCTAACAGACTTGTAAGGTTTGATATTTTAGAGCCTATCCGAGTTCTTGCATGCGTCATCACTCAGTCTTAATTATTTGAGTAGATCAAGTTGATGGTTCTCAGAGAGACGGTACTACAGGGTAGTGTCAAGGAGGTTACTATCGGTGATAATGGCGTTCTGCAACTCCAGGGTCGTCTATGTGTTCTTAATGTTGATGGATTAAGGGAAAAGATTCTATAGGAGGAACACAGTTCTCGGTATTCTATTCATCCAGGTGCTACGAAGATGTATCGCGACCTAAGGCAACATTATTGGTGGCAGCGGATGAAGAAGGACATAGTTGAGTATGTAGCGAGGTGCCTAAATTGCCAGCAGGTTAAGTACGAGCATCAGAGGCCAGGTGGCCTACTCCAGCAGATGGTTATAACTGAGTGGATATGGGAGCGCATCACTATGGACTTCGTAGTTGGGTTGCCACGGACCTTGAGGAAGTTTGATGCAGTTTTGGTCATTATCGATAGGTTGATCAAGTCGGTGCACTTCATTCTGGATGTGACTATGTATCCTTCAGAGATATTGGCCTAGATTTACATTCAAGAGATTGTTTGGTTGCATGGTGTGCCTGTTTCCATCATATCAGATAGAGGCCCTCAGTTTACTTTGCATTTCTGGAGGGCAGTACAGAGTGAGTTGGGGACCCGGGTAAAGCTCAACACAACCTTTCATCCGCAGACCGATGGACAGTCGGAGCAAACAGTTCAAATCTTGGAGGATATGCTCAGAGCATGTGTGATTGACTTCGGAGGGAAGTGGGATCGATTCTCGCCTTTGGCCAAGTTTGCATATAATAACAGTTATTAGTCCAACATCGAGATGGATCCATTTGAGGCTTTGTATGGTCGGCGATGTCGTTTGCCCATCGGATGGTTCGAGCTCGACGAGGCTAGGTTATACGGTACTGATTTAGTAAAGGATGCCTTGGAGAAGGTGAAGTTGATTCAGGAGCGACTTCGCACAGCACAGTCCAGACAGAAGAGTTATGCGGATCAGAAGGCACGTGATTTATCATTTATGGTGGGCGAGAAGGTTCTCTTGAAAGTCTCGCCGATAAAGGGGATCATGAGGTTCGGGAAGAAGGGCAAGTTGAGCTCAAGGTTTATAGTTCCATTTGAGGTGGTGGGGCGAGTTGGGGAGGTTGCTTATGAGCTTTCTTTACCTCCCAGTCTATCGGGACTTCATCCGGTTTTCCATGTGTCTATGCTCCGGAAGTATCTTGCCGATAAGTCGCATGTGTTATACTACAACACAGTTCAATTAGATGAGAGCCTGGGTTACAAGGAAGAGCCAGTTGCCAACGTTGACAGGAAGGTTTGCCCATTGAGGTCCAAGAAGATTTCTGCGGTAAAGGTTCAGTAGAGGGGTCAACTAGTCGAGGAGGCGACTTGGGAGGCCGAGGAGGACATGCAGAGAAGATACCCACACTTATTCAGCACTCTAGGTATGTTTCTAGACCCATTCGAGGATGAACGTTTGCTTAAGAGGTAGAGTGTAACGACCCGACTGGCCGTTTTGAGCTATAGCGCGTCGATCAGCAGTTTGAGGCCTTGAGTAGCTTCACTTCAGGTATTATGACTTGTACGTGTGGTCGAAATTGAATTTCAGAAAGTTCGGAGTTTATTTGGAAAGAAAATTCTATATTCGAAAGCTTTAAGTTGGAAGACTTGACTAAGGTTTGAATTTTGAGTAAACGACCTCGGAATCGGGATTTAAAGGTTCCAATAGGTTCGTATGATGATTTCGGACTTAGGCGTACGTTCGGGTTGAGTATTGGGTGGTCGGGAAGCATTTTAGCACTTATTGTAGAAAGTTGGCATTTTGAAAGTTTAAGAATTTCATAAGTTTGGTTTGAAGTGGATTTTGATATTATCGATATCTGTTTGGAGTTCCTAGCCTTGGAATAACTTCGTATCATAATTTGTGACTTGTGCGTAAAGTTTGATGTCATTCCAGAATGTTTAAGTGTAATCCAAACGTGTTCGGCGAAGTTTGAACGTTGGAAAGTTGGAAGAAATGTTTTTGGCCGTCGATTCATAATTTTGATTTGATGTGATTTGAGGCTTCGACTAAGTTCGTATCGCATTTTGGGATGTGTTGGTACGTTTGGATGGGGTCCCGGGGGCCTCGGGTTTGAAACAGATTGAAAACAGATTGGAATTCAGATTTGAGGAGATGTTGCTGCTGCTGAAGAATGATGTAATCGCACCTACAGAAGGAGTGGCCGCAGGTGCGTAGGGGGTCGTCATAGGTGCAATTTTCATGTAAAAGGTCTGAGGGCGCAATTGTGAGGAACATTCCGCACCTGCAAAGTCACAGATGCGGAGAAGGGGTCACAGAATCAGTGCTGGGTGAGAGGTTGTGGTTTTGCATGTGCGAAGGAATTTCCGCACCTGCGAGCTCGCAGGTGCGGGCTGTTGGTCGCAGAGCAGGAAGGGCCTTGGGCTGAAGGAGCGAATAAGCGCAATGGTGGCTCGCACCTGCATTTGCGCAGAAGTGGACATTCTGCCGTAGGTGCGATGGAACAGCTGGCCAGTGCACTTCGCAGAAGAGAGCTTTGTCTCGCAAAAGCGAGCTCGCAGGTGCGAAAGTTGCTGGGTAGTAGGGTGTTTTTTAATCCGAGACTTAGCCCATTTCTCTCACATTTTCATTTGGTTGGGCGATTTTTGGAGCTATCGGAGGGAATATTTTCATCATCCATGTCAAGGTAAGTAATTCCCGCATATTGTGAGTTAAATACATGGTTTATATATGGATTTAAACATGGAAATTAGTAGAAATTTGGAATTTTGGTAGAAAACCTAGAAATTAGTATTTTTGGATTTTGACCACGAAATTGGACATGGAATTTGGAATAGATTATATATTTGCGTTTGTGGTGTTATGGGTAAAGTTTGTCTTCAAAACATTTCGGAATTCGGGCACGTGAGCTCGAGGGTTGAGTTTATTAACTTTTCGAGCGGGGTTGGGGAAGTGCTATGAATTAATTAATTATGATGTTGGAGTATAATTATTTTGGCTTCCATGATTGTTTGACTAGTTTCAGAACATTTGGCTTGGAGTTGAGTGTTAGAGTGGCGTTAGAGCCGGTTATGGAACTTCAGAGTGAGGTAAGTCTCCTGTCTAACTTTGTGAGGGGAAAACTACCTACCTAGGTGATGTAATTGTTATGTGCTAGTAGTTGTGGGTACTACGTATGCATGAGGTGACGAGAGTCCGTATGTAGCTAAAGCGTGTTTATGTCCGGGTAGACTTAGGACTTTACCATGTAATATTTGGAATATTTGAATTCATTCTGCTGGATTAGTTAATTGAGATTATAATTGAACTTAATTTAGAAATATATAACCTTGAATTATATATTAGGCCGAGCCTTATTACCTTGAGTTGTTGGCAAGTTATTTGAGAAACGGTAAAGGTTATACTCACCTTGTTCTCATATACTGTATCGTAAGCTCGTGTGTCGTAATTCGATAATTCCTTTCCTTTCTTGTGGAGCGGTTCAAACGCCTCAGTAGGATTATGTACCACACTCTCATGGGAGCGGGCCATTTTCCTCAACAGTATAATAGATGAATCTATGGTTTGTGCCGCTCAACCCACGGCAGTGTACACATTATGATAGGATCGGGCCGATCGCATCGGCAATATCATATTCTTTTTGAGATCTGGCAGTACAACCTCGGCATAATCATGCGTTATATCGCTAGCAGCCCGAATATTTACGAGATTTTCCTTCCACTGATGCCTTGCATTTTATATGGGAATTCTTATCCATTTGTTATTGGCACTTGATATTTCCGAGCTGTCGAGATAGAATACGAGATTGAGAAATTGATATTGTTAAAAGAAATTAAGGAAGATTGTGTTAAATACAAAATTACCTCATACTATTGTTGTACTCTTATATGTTTATGATTTACCATATTGATTTATTGGACCACTAGTAAGTGTCGATGTCGACCCCTCGTCACTACTTCTCTGGGGTTAGGCTAGATACTTACTAGTTACGCGTTGATTTACATACTCATGCTGCACTTCTACACTAAATGTGTTTGATGATTATCTTGGCACGTAGGTGCAGCTGTTGAGGAGACTTCATGTGAGCTGCATTCTAAGCTATGCATCGCAGTCCACAGAGTCTCCATCGTACCATTTATTTTATCCTGTCTTATTTACATTCTAGAAAGATGTTGTATTATTATTGCACTCCTTAGTAAATGCTCATGCACTTGTGACACCGGGTTTTGGGATGTTCTAGGATTTGTTTAGGGTCTGCTTAACCTCGATACACTTTTATTATCATTTCACCTTGTAATTTATATCTTATACAGAAATTGGAAAATAAAATTACGGGTTTTTCTACGAGTACTAGATTTTACACTACTTATTCAATGGGATTTGTGATTTCAAAAATAATAAAATGAGTAACTAAGTTGATTAATCACCGTTGGCTTGCCTGACAGCGGCGTTAGACGCCATCACAATCTATAGTGGATTTTGGGTCGTGAGAGCTTGGTATCAGAGTGTTAGGTTAACTTAGGTCTCACGAGTCATGAGCAAGCCTAGTAGAGTCCTGTGTATCAGTACAAAGACGTCTGTACTTATCTTCGGGAAGCTACAGGGTTGTCAGAAGCACTTCCCTTCTTGATTCCTCATCGTGTGATTTGATTCTATTAAAGCTTATGCCTTCATTTCCTTCCTACTCAATCTTATACGAAGTGGGGCACTTGTTATCAATTGGGCATCGAGGAGTTATAAATGGTACCACAAATGTGGTGCAAGATGTTTTTCCCTACGTATTCAAGTGGGCTATTGTTGTCACCTTGCAGAAGGGTGTTCTATCGTTTCAGCCCAATATCTGTATTTCCTAAGGTTTTGAGGCTATGCACGGATTATTATGAGGTTCATGTGTTATTATCTCACAATGTTGGTGTAATGGTAGGGTGCTTGTTTATGTGTTGAGGCAGTGAATGACTTGAAAACAGGATTTCTCCATGCATGATTTAGAGGTTTGGTATTTAAATCCAGCGGAGGAAAGGCAATCGGACTATGGATGTTCAGGCTTTGGGTAATGGAGTAATCAGACTTGATATTTCCGAGCGAGGTAGAATTCTTATTTGTGAGGTGCTGTCGTCGTCCTTGTTTGAACGCATTAAGGTCCACCAGTGTTATGGTCTTCTTTGATTTGCCTTTGGGGCAGGGTGTTGTAAAATGGTGCCTGAGAAGCGGTTGTCAGAGATAGCAGTGTGTAGCGGTTTTGAAATCGAATTGGTGTTTCTAATGTTGATGGCTCGAGAAAGATGATCTTCTAGGAGGTTTAGAGTTTGTAGCAATTTATTAGTTCAGGTGCTACATGTATGGATTTGATTTGAGGCAACATTTGGGCAGCGAAGGATGAGGAAGGACATGGCGGGAGGTGTCTCGCGGTGGTTGAATTACTAGCAGGTCATGTATGAAAAGCAAAGGTCGAGAAGTTGCTTAAAGGAGATGGTTTAACCGAAGTGAGAGTGGCAGAGTAGCATATGGATTTTGTGGTAGGATAGCCACATGCCTTGAGAATTGTTTAGAGTGATTTGGGAATCATGGTGGAAAGCGACTAGGTCTACGGATTTTATTTGAGATAGAATATACTACACTGAGGAAGATTGAGTATGGCAAAGAGGAGTTTGCTTGCAATGAAAAGGGGGTGTGAAAACTTGATTACCGTTTTTGGATGCAACGTGACTTCGAGTTTGGAACATATTGTCGGACTTTCAGTTGATGTCAATGGGGAAGGAACAGACTTGTACAGCTTGTGGACGAGCATGGGCTCAGGAGGGTTTACTGAACGCGTGGTAGTTGTACCCAGTGCAACATCATTGGAAGATGTCGGCATGGAATTCCACAGGTGGGTTATCTTTTGTGAGCAGGTTAGCGGTTGCGTGATGTTGATGAAACTTCTATGAAGAATTCTACTTGCTACCCAGTAAGAGGTCGAATATGTGATTGTGGATGATGATTCGGAATGTTCATAAAGCGTTTAACAAAAGATTTTGAGAAATTTGGTGGGTTAAAGGTGCGAGATCATGGTAATTGAGATGGAGGAATCTTTATGGGTTCTAGGTTTATGTAATCGTAGCTTAAAGCTAAGTGGGGGAGCCCCAACGTCTACGATTGGATCGCGTGTTTGTCTGCTTGTGCGGTTTCTGGTTATCAGTGCATTGGCGGGTTATTATGACTAAGAAAATAAAATATCAGGGGTAATTCGAGCAAAAACTGATGAATGTGTGCTATACTTCGCCTTATCGATTCATGTGCAGTTTTGGGAAGACTCAGAGTTTATGCTTCTTGTGGATATGATGTACAAGGAAAAGAATTCAGCCGGCTATTTTTGAGAGGGTGTTCATGTGCTAGCAGAGCTGGAGTTTGGTTATACCCGGGACCAGGACAGAGTGGGTGACTCTCAATAGTGGTTCTAATGGGTTCAAGGATGTAAGCGCGATGTATAAGGATTTTGGGTCCATTGTGTATTTAAAGATCGAGTTCTTGCAGTGGGTATTGAGACAATGTGATCTCGTTATTTGGGTCACTCGGGATGAGTGTTGATCGAGTTTCGTTATGTTTTTAAAGAGGCTTTGTGTACTGATTTGCGGATTCTCGATTCGCTTATTAGCATTAGCACTGTTGGTGGTATGGAGGAGCAAACCTTGCTACCTGGTGCGGAAGGTCATGGGAGCGTATCACACAGGGAAATCTGTATAAGTGTGACATGTTAGTCACTTGATTGTTAAAGATTAAACTAAGCATGGAGATTATGGTACCATCGTTAATGTGAGAGTTTATGCCTGGAAGGCGCTTTATTCCTTTGGTTGTGAACGGTTAGAGTTTGTTCCAAATTGGGACGGCTGCTCGTGTGTGTCCTGGATAGGGCCATTGTGGATCCTCGAAAGGTTGTTGGCCCAGTATGGTATAATCAGGATCGGCTTGAGGTCCGTTGGTGGGTCTAATGTGAATGTGTGCTCTACGTCAGGTCGGATGCGTTCATTCGGCATAACATTGCTTACAGAGGACTCTTCGGGCGTTGGATGTTATTCCCATCATCATCTATTCCATGTAATACTCTATTGTGCCATGTGGGTTGTGAAACAACTTGATTATTTTCACATGTGTTATGGTCCCGTGTAGCTTGTGTTATTATATGAGCATGATGGCTCTCGAGATGCAAGTCATTTATTGCACCTTAGTTGTGCCTGGGTTTCGTAGCATACGACGCTATCCGTCTCTCCAGGGTTGTATTTTTGCACTTGGCGTGCTTGTGATCGATATTTGGGTATTTTGTAGGTATAAGCATTACGGCTTGATGGATATTTCCTTATTTACTGTTATGTGTAGATCGGGTGTCACGCCGTCACAAGTATATTGTTTGGGATCGGGTTGCACGCCATAACGGTATCATGTGTGGATCGGGTTACACACCGCAACAGTGATATGTTGAGTACGGTTCCTTATATATATTCTTATGTATTTTGTTTCTCATTCTTTGAGAAGGGTTCATAGCATCTGTTCAACCATTTTATTCATTACGCGAGCTGGGTAATTCTTTTCTAGAGTTTGTTCCTCCTTATGTGTCATATTCAAGTTGTGGCTTGTTGGTGCATTGATGGCGTCATATGAGATTTTGGTCAGTGTTTAAGGTGGCTTATTGCATGAGCAGCTTGTACTAGGTGAGACGAGATTATTGGACCTGAAATCAGTGCAATCAGATTTATACAAGGTATATTAAAGAACAAATATCGTTATTCAATTCAGAATGAGGTAATGGTTCTTGTCAGGAGGAAAGACTCCATGATTTGTTGATTCGGCAGGTGGTTATGAGTTTCTACACATCTCTTTCATCGTGGCAGTTTTGCGAGAGTTGGAACCGAGCTTACATGTGTTATGAGGTGTATTGCGGGCATCAGATTTGTGAAATTTCAGCTATTGTGGCCGAAGGATGCTATTATGGTCAAACGACTTGTGCGGTGCATGGCGTGATTTCAACGGAGGAGCATGATCATGTTGGTACAGTGTGTGGTGATTGATGCGGTGTTCGTATGTTAGAATTGGGTTTCGTGGAGAATTTAGGATGTTGGAATTTGGTTCTTGTCACACCCCAAACTCAGGGAGCACGACCGACGCTCAACCGAGTGAACCCGGCCGAGCAAGCCTGTTAGATTTTCTTCTACCCAAACTTATCCATGAATAAAGAGGAGATGTACTCCATTAATCAAACACTGTAAAGATTTTATTAACAACTTCCATTTTATTCCCATTAGCAGCTTCATTCATAATTTAAAAAATATTATGAGTTTACAAAATAAATAAAAACATGATTTCCAAATACCAACATTTCTACTTCAATTCCCAACATCAACCACAACCCACAACCTGTCTACGGAGCCTCTAAGTACAAGAGAAGAGTAATATAGAAATGCCGGCAACAAGGCCCCGACTATACCTCAAAACACAGTACATGTGAAACAAAAGATACATGTCCCCGAAATGAAGTGGGGCTAACCAAGTCAGCTGAAGAGAGTGTACTGCTATCACTGATCAATGCTGCCTATTGTAGAACTACCTGCATTCATTAAAGATGCAGCGCCTCCGACAAAAGGGACATTAGTACCGTCAAATAGCACTAGTATGTAAAGCTAAAAGTCCTCTTTCAAAATGGAATGTCCATATAAGAAAAGGAAAACCATAGAAACAACAAGCCACAATCAACAATATCCAAATTAAAACACAATAATTTTCAAAATTCGAACTTCTTATACAATTTTGGTTGGGAGATCATTAGCACCGATATGCCACCGTCTTTGTTAGCACGTAGTCCAATCATGCCCGATCGGCTAGGCCATCTCCCCACGAACAATGTGGTCTGACATGTGATGCAAAAGAAAGTTGTTACCAAGAGTAGTACCACCATGTGCGTAACATGGCGTCCGATCTCCACCCGATCAGCTAGGCCGCCTTCCCACATATGCGGTGTGGGTTGACTTTTCAATCCACAATTATTACCAGTTTCATCCCAATTAAGGGAAATAATATCACAATTTCACCAATATTTCAATTTCATCCCAAATAAGGGGAATAATCATAATCTACCCCTACACCGGCACGTGTAGTTTTAGGTTTGGGCCTTATGACCCACCCTTCCTCGGTTTTGCTAATGATGCTCCCAAAAATATTTTTGATTTTATTTGAACGCAGAGGTAACATAAATAAAATTGTACTCACCTCAACATCTTTCACATTGTATAACTTCTTATTAGAATTTCCAGTCATTCACAACAATAATATTTCCTTGGCTCATTTGGCCATTCACAAGATTCTTTATTCCTGGCACGATGGCCGTATTTCATATCCCACACTTTCACCTCTTTCAAATTCAAAGATCACCATCAAATATCAACATATAGAATATTTCAGCAATCATATACCTCAAATTCATTAGTAATGGAAACTTTAAACACAAAAGGTTTCTTCCCAAAGAATGGGGCATACCGACCAGCAATAGAAACACACATCAAAATCATATACAATCAATACACCATTTATTCTTGCAATACTCTTTCCCAGAAATGATAATATACAATCTCAACACTTGAGTATGTAACAACTTAAGCTACACTGGATATGTTTATAAAGCAAAGCATTAGTTAAAACATCCACTTATGGGCATGAATTGAGTATAAATGCTTTTAGGCAATTCTATTTTTGAAATTATTTTTTTAAACAATTGAGTCGAGGCTCATTTCATATTCTTTATCGCATCCTCTCAAATCATTTTCACTACTAGCCACAATTATAACTTAAATTCTTGGCACGTTGGTCACACTCTATATCCCCAATTCACTTATTTCACTTCCAACCATCTTTATAGATTATCAATAATAGGACATTTCCAATCAAGAGTTTAGGTACACATATGAGCAATTAAGAGTCTTAAGAATATTGAGATTTTCTCACACAATTTGGCATCATAACCTTTATTTGGAACACGACTTAAAGACATAGCATTTTAATACACAAACCATACTTTGAACATCTATATTTTGACATAAGGCTTACTCGGAATAATCAAGTTTATAGGGAATAACCCGGAATATAGAAGTTAGAAATTTTGAGCCAATCATACTTGATCCTATGGAAACATTATGGAATTCGATTCTAAGAGAGAAAGTTAAGCCAACATACCTCAAATTCTTCCCTTAATGATACTACAACGATCTACTACACTAAGCAACATCAATCTACAATAACAACATCCATTGGAACCAATATTAGTAACAAATTCCATAGTTTAGACCATTTAGGCACTTTATCAAAAACCTAGTAGGCATGAATCTCTACATCTCTTAACCATAGAATTAGTTCATCCAACTACTACCATTTGCCAACAATTTATCCCACCATCATTCTTAAACAATTCATAACTTCCAACATCACATACATGACCATCCATCCACACCCAAACAACAAAATTTCATCAAATAATCACCTTTCAATCTCTACAATGGTTATGTATTTAAATTGGGAACTTATGGCTTCCAATCACCATACCATAAGTTCCAATACTTAATTCATACCCATATTCCCATAATATATCCATACATGTAAGTCTAAGGGTGTAGGATTACCTTTTGGAAGAAATCTTGCAAAACCCTCCTTTGAGTTCTTGAAGAAATTTCTTGAAGATCTATGTATTCTATGGAGGATTGAGTTAGTTTTAGGGTGGAATTGATGGAATGAAACACAAAATTAGTAGGTATTCCTCACCATGAAGATGGGGGGAGTTGGAGGTCTTGAGAGAGTGAAGGAAAACCCTAAAGTTCGGCCAAGAGAAATGGGGTAAAATGAATCCCGAATGAGTATATAGTGTTTTCGGGTGCCACAGGTGGCGTGTGGCGCTACCTGTGGCGCTAGTTCCAGAACCTCAAGATTCCCGGTGCCAGGGATAGCGCCACACGCTACCCTGGGCGCTGATGATGAGAAATCATTTCTATTTCGCCCAAAAATGGGCATAACTCTCTCATACGATGTTTGAATTCGACGATTCGTTTTGCTATGGCTCTGTGTAATTTCAATATGGATCTAATGATTCAATCAAAACTGAATTTGGAGTTCATTTACTTAATTTCATACCACTTATACTCAAAGAAATCACGTCATTAAAACACTTTTGATGTCAAAATAATGTGGTTCCACCCCATAGGTCTCCTTTGATACTCGAATACATTATTCCCGAATACCATTGTCGCACTTTAAAATCTTAAATCATTAGGAAATTTTAATGGAGCCTTATAGTTCTAAAGCTTGTTGGCTAAGGTTATAGGAAGGATCTTCAGTATGGCTCGAGCTAACGTGCTCACTTGGGTTGTGGTGGCACGGGTAGGTGCACGAGGTGTTAAACAATGATTTTGGACAACTCCAGAGCAGTTCTTGGCACGTTCGAGGACGAACGTATACTTAAGTGGGGGAGAATGTAATGATCCGATCGCTTGTTTTGAGCTCTAGCGCGTCGATCAACAGTTTGAGGCCTTGAGTATCTTCACTTCAGGTATTATGACTTGTACGTATGGTCAAAATTGAATTTTGGGAAGTTCGAAGTTGATTTGGAAAGAAATTTCTAAATTCGGAAGCTTTATGTTGGAAGAATTGACTAAGGTTTGACCTTGGAATCAGGATTTGAAGGTTCCAATAGGTTTGTATGATGATTTTGGACTTGGTCATATGGTCGGTTTGAGTATCGGGTGGTCCGAAAGCATTTCGGCACTTATTATAGAGAGTTGGCATTTTGAAAGTTTAAGAATTTCATAAGTTTGGTTTGAAGTGGATTTTGATGTTATCGATGTCCGTTTGGAGTTCCTAGCCTTGGAATAGGTTCATATCGTGATTTGTAACTTGTGCGTAAAGTTTGGCATCATTCCTGAATGTTTAAGTGTAATTCAGACGCGTTCAGCGAAATTTGAAGGTTGGAAAGTGGAAGAAAGGTTTTTGGCCGTCGATTCGTAATTTTGATGTTGTTTGACGTGATTTGAGGCTTCAGCTGAGTCCGTATTACATTTTGGGATGTGTTGGTACATTTGGATGGGGTCCCGGGGGCCTCGGGTTTGAAACGGATTGGAATTCGGATTTTAGGAGATGCTGTTGCTGCTGAAGACTGGTGTAATCGCACCTGCGGAAGGAGTGGCCGCAGGTGCGTAGGAGGTCGTCGCAGGTGCGATTTTTGTGAAGAAGGTCTGGGGCGCAGGTGCAAGGAAACTTCCGCACTTGCGAAGTCGCAGATGCGGAGAAGGGGCCGCAGAAGCGGTGCTGGGTGAGAGGCTGTGGTTGCACAGGTGACGAGCGCAAAACACACACTTAAATATGCTCGCTAGTCGAATATATTATAATATAATATCGTATCTACATAGATTGGAGTTAAACAGTATTATCATAGTTTGTAGCTAGATTGCTATCCAAGATGATCAACAATTTAGATTTATGCGATTAATACTAAAATTAACTAAGAATCTAGAGCTAACTGACTAATGACAATCAAAGCAAGGACTAAGAAAAGGAAGATATCAATGGGAGAAAATAGGGTTCTGATAGGATATGTGCAAGATAATTGTCTGGGATTTAACTCTAGATAATTCACTTCTAATGTTCAAGCGAGTCTCTCGAATTCACTTAATTATTAGTATAATTGTTTAGTAGAAACTCCTCTCTCGATTAAGTCTCAACCTCGCAATATGAACCAATTTAAGCTCTGTGAAGATATGCAAGAATGTGTAGTGGATTGGTCTTTAGGAGAACCTCTCTCTATTATCCTCCTAACTAGGTTTAATCAATGATTCAACTAGCCTCTTTCGATTACTAAGAAGAATTAATGAACTCAACCAACACTATAATGCACAGATGTCACAAGTTATGCCTCTCTCGATTACATGAACAAGTGAATATAGATGCAACGATTAAATCATCCAAAACGATTCAATACATAAAACTAGAGTTATAATCCACAAACAAATATCAATACACCAAATCCATCAAAACCTAAAGGGAACTACTCCATAGACATGGAGGAATTCATCACAAATATGTTTAAAGTAAAGGAAAACATAAAACGATCCAAACTCGGGTCTTGAGTGAGGATTGAATAATGAACTCCTTGTGATTTTGCTTCTCCAACTCCTCCTTAGACTCCTTAGGTCTCCAATATGTCAAAAGTCCAGAAAACAATGTTTTTCCATGTATTTATACTAAGTAGGGTCGGGCCCAAATGAAATCACCTTTTCCTATGCGAAATAGGACAATTACTTTGTAAAATTTTCACAGGCACGCTGCATGGGGCGACGCTCCATGCGGGGCATTAGTGGGGAAATCCAGAGAGTTGAAATCTGTCAGGCAGCAGAAAAATACACACGCACAGCACCCCACGCGCCGCGGCTGTGGGGATTTCTCAGAGTATGGATTTTTTCGTGCGTTTTGACATCCATATGTGATTTTTGACCCCCGAACGCGATCCCAACTTAATCCCTTAGGATTTTACCCAGACTTCAAATCTCCAAATAACTCAAATTCATTCTATACATTTACATAGCTCGGAATCACTCCTACAAGGCATAAAACACGCAATAAATGCAAAACACTAGCGATTAAAGATCAAACACAATAAAAGTGCAATAAATTGGAGTGTAATAAGTGACTAAAACACGAGATTATAGCCTACCATCAACACCCCACACTTAAACCATTGCTCGTCCTCGAGCAATCAAACTACACTTCACATAGACACGACCTTTTTAAACAACTCTCATAACTCATCATACCAAGAATATTTAAAACAGATTAAGTACAATACCGTAACACCTAGCCTCAAGATTTGACTCAAAAGAACCACACATTATTTATAACCCGCTCACTTACTCTAACACAGAGGTCAATGACATTACCTTTCCTTCATGAATCTAGTGCCCTCACACAACAATACAGAGTAGTTCCACACACAACAGAAATTAAGAACAATCAGGAACTCAAGATATAAAGAATTCACTCACTCTCAGAAATAACATTCATATGCCACAAAAGATACACCATAGGCTTGCCCATAGTGTACTACTCTACTAATCGAGCTCATTCAGTCAAGGATCAAGTAGGACTTTCACTGGTTGTAATGTAGGCTGCAGGATGGGTAGGATATATTTGGATATAAGAGTGACTACACCTCCCTAAGCACTTTAATACATACATTTCATCGTTAAAAACCCCACATTTATGTCAAACCAAAACTCCACCTTCACATCAATATACATTAACTCCCTACTTCTTTAAGCACAATTACATCAAGAGTTACTACTATCAAAGAATAATTTTTCACAATTATACACTTATTATTTTCTTTCTTTTTCAATTCAAGTGGCTCTTACTTTTTTTTGTTTAAAACAGTGCACCTTTCTCCTTATTTCATTAGTTCCACTCAAAAGCCAACCCAATCACCCCACACTTCAACATTTGCAAAGTTCATATCAAATTCAAGTACTCACGAGAGGTACAACATTCAAATAGATGGTCAATTCAAACAAATTGTTAGGGCTTGTAATGTGGTTGCCAATGAAATAGGATTATAGGCTCAAATGGGTTAACTAAGATACATAACAATTAGGTGGGTAATAGCATATAACTGGCTCAACAAAAAATTGCCTAAATCACTTCCAAGACTGAACAAAACTACCATTTCGCTTTGCAAACACACGGGGCAAGTTCTAGACATAAAATGCAATGTACAGATACACAAAATCTCACACCCACCTGGCACATAACTCACTCAGGATCGGACTCATCAAGACACTCTAGTCAAATCAGTTAAGCAAAGTTAAGATCAAACAATTTAAGATACTTATAAAAGAGTCAAAAACTGAGCCTAAGCATCATAACTAAAACACTTACTATTCTCAAGGCATAATAAAGTTGAGAGATATTGCTTTCAATTCAAATCATAGCACAAGGGTTCCTACTCCTAAAAAAAACTAACTACACCCGGTTCAAACAAAACCCTTGGAAAAGAACCGCGACACAAAGAAAAACCAAGGGGGAATCATTACACTACCTACAAAATAAAATCTTTTGTATTTTTCCTTTCGACTTTAATCCCTCAAGAAACCCGTCGAATGATATCCATCGTCGGGAAAAATCGAATTGTTTTCAATTTTTATGTTTTTTCAATTTTTTCTATCTCTAACTACTAAAACAAAAACTAAACTAACACATATACATACAACATACAATTATCCCCCACCCCACACTTTAAGTTGTGGCATGTCTCCATGACACATAATTAAAAAGTATAAGGTAAAGGAAACTTCCCTGAATATCTAGTCGGGGTCTGAGTCGAAGTCGGGATCCATTCATCACCTTCGAACTAATGCGCACATCCATGCCGACAACTTCTTCTCACCCTTCGTAGGGTGCACCCCACACTTATATTTCTCACTCTCCGTAGCCTTCTCTTTCGAGCCCTTCACTTCCGCTCAATACTTGCAGCTGGCTTCTCCTTTTTCACCCCCATTTCTGCATTCATCTCGAAAGTTACAGTGTCCTCACCCACTCTAAGCATGAGCTTTCTCTTGTGTATATCTAATATTGCTCTACCCATTGCTAAGAATGGTCTTCCTAAGATGAGTGGGACCTCTTTGTTCTCCTCCATATTCACTACTATAAAATCTACATAAAATACGAACTTATTTACCCGAACTAAGACATCTTCCACTATCTCCTTGGGTATCAGAGTCGTTTGGTCTACCAGCTGCAAAGATATTGGCACTGACCTTATCTCTCCAATCTTCTTCTCCAGTTTTCTATAAATAGATAGAGGCATTAAGTTAATTGAGGCACCAGAATCACATAAAGATTTATCAAAATTAATAGAGCCTAAAGAGCAAGGTATAGTAAAACTCCCTAGATCTCTACACTTTTGTGGGAGTTTGTTTTGCAATATCGCACTGCAATGCTTTGTGAGCTTGACAATTGAGGTCTCTTCTATCTTTCTCTTCTTTGTCAGGATCTCCTTCAAGAATTTGACATAAGCTGGCATTTGGGAGAGCACTTCTATGAATGAAAAATTTACATTAACTTGTTTCAGCATATCCAAAAATCTCTCAAATTGCTTGTCCAGCTTTTCTCTATATAACTTTTAAGGAAAATGTAGAGGAGGTATATGCTCGCTCTCATTAGATTCATATCTTCTCGAAGTTTCCTCCTTCTTCTTTTTGTCAGATCCTTTCTTGCCTTTATTCTTCTTATCAATATCATTCTTCAGCTGCTCCCCATTTTTCTTTTCAAGTACCACCTCTTTATGGATTAGAATGGTATCTTTCAACACTTGCCCGCTTCTCAAGGTCACAACATTCATTGTTTCTTTGGGGTTTCTCTCAGTCTCAATTGGAAGAGTACATGGGACTCTCTCAGATAACATTGTTGCAATCTGTCCCACTTGTCTCTCCAAATTTTAAAAACCAGTGCCCAATTCTTTGATAGCTGCCCTGTGAGAATCCAACCTCTAATCTGTCTTGATAATGAAGGCCTTCATTAGATCTTCTAGACCAGGCTGATTGGACTGTTGAGGCAGAAACTATTGCCTCTGCTGATTTTGGAAGATTGGAGCTCCTTGTCCTTTAGGTCTAGAGTTATTTTGTTGCCACGCATTTTCAGTACCTCCAGGTGAACTCCATGAAAAATTGGGGTGCCTCTGACCCATTGCATTATAATTTCCCACAACATTCACTTCCTCAGTTGAGGCTTGACACTCATGAGTAGGATGCCCTCTTCCATATATATCACAAGCTGCATAAGGCTCACTTTGTATTATAGCTAAGGTCAACTTCCATATTTCTTTAGCCATAGCATCAAGCTGTACCTACAGAGATATTTTTGCATCAACCTGGTGAACACCTGTCGATCTTCTTCTTTCAGCACTCTCAAAAGGCCACTGATTTACATCTTCAGATAACTCGTCAAGAATTGTGACTATCTGCTCTAGAGTCTTCTTCATCAACGGACCTCGAGCTGCATTACTCAATGTTCTACGTGAGGCCGGTGTCAATCCATCCCAAAAGTCCTGGAGTTGCATCCAAAGTTCAATTCCGCTATGTTGACACATTGTAATAATCTCCTTAAACCTCTCCCATGCTTCAAACACAGTCTCAGTATCTTTCTGGCAAAAATTATGGATTTCTCTTCTAAACTTGCCCGCCTTAGCCGATGAGTAATATTTATCAAGAATGTTTTTGGTCATCCCATCCCATGTTCGAATCAATCCATTAGGTAAGTTTCGAAGCCACTGCTTTGCATCATCTTTGAGCATGAAAGGGAATGGCCTTAAGTACACTGCATCTTGTGACACACCATTGTATTGAAAGGTGTTCATAATTTCCTCGAAGTCCATTAGATGTGTATTTGGATCTTCGCTTGGCTTCCCTCTAAAAACACAACAGTTTTGAAGGGTTTGAAGTAACCCTTGCTTCAACTCGAAATTGTTAGCTACAATTGGAGGTGGTCTAACACTTGATAAACCTTGATTGTAGACCGGTCTAGCATAATCGCCAAGTGGTCTCCTAGGCAAGGGTTGATGTTGATTAAGTCTGAGACCCTCTCTTCTTCATAGATGTTTTGCGCTTCTCTAATATCTACTCCCTCAGCATCCAGTGCAGCTTATTCTCTTCGTTGGGATGCTTCTCTCACAGCCAAATCCACATTATCTTCACCATTTCCAGCCATAAGCTCTTTGGTTAAGGATTGCCTAACCTTTTCTGTTGTCTCGGTGAGATTTTTTTCCTTCTTCAGTTGTCGCAGTTGTTTTTCAATTTCTGCTCGTATAGTAATACTTCCTTCGTAGAAGTTCTAGTCATGCACCACTCTGAACCTCAGGGACAAGGAGCTCCAGTCTTCCAAAATCAGCAGATGTAGCAGTTTCAGCCTCAACAATACAATCAGCCTGGTCTGGAAGATCTAATGAAGGCCTTCATTATCAAAACATATGAGAGGTTGGAGGCTCACGGGGCAGCTATCAAAGAATTGGGCACTTTGTTGGTCACAGAAGCGAGAAGGGCCTTGGACTGAAGGAGCGCAGAAGTGCAATGGTGGCTCGCACTTGCGTTTGCGCAGAAGCGGATATTCTGCCGCAGGTGCGTTGGAGCAGCTGGGCAGTGCACTTCACAGAAGTGAGCTTTGTCTCACAAAAGTGAGCTTGCAGGTGCGACAAATTCGTTCGTAGGTGCAAAAGTCGTTGGGCAGTGGGGTGTTTTTAATCCAAGACTTAGCCTATTTCTCTTACATTTTCTTTTGGTTGAGCAATTTTTGGAGCTATCGGATGGAAGAATTTCATCATCCATGTCAAGGTAAGTAATTCGCGCATATTGTAAGTTAAATATATGGTTTATATATGGATTTAAACATGAAAATTAGTAGAAATTTGGGATTTTGGTAGAAAACCTAGAAATTGATATTTTTGGATTTTGACCACGAAATTAGACATGGAATTTGGAATAGATTATATATTTGAGTTCTTGGTGTTATGGGTAAAGTTTGTCTTCGAATATTTTTGGAATCTGGGCACGTGGACTTAAGGGTAGATTTTATTGACTTTTCGAGCGGGGTTGGGAAGTGCTATGAATTAATTAATTATGATGTTTGAGTATGTTTTTATTGGCTTCCATGATTTTTTGACTACTTTCAGAACGTTTGGCTTGGAGTTGAGTGTTAGAGTGGCGTTGGAGCCGGTTATGGAACTTTGGAGCGAGGTAAGTCTCCTGTCTAACTTTGTGAGGGGGAAACTACTCCCTAGGTGATGTAATTGTTATGTGATATTAGTTGTGGGTGCTACATACTCACGAGGTTATGAGAGTCCATACGTAGCTAAAGCATGTTTATGTCTGGGTAGATTTAGGACTTTACCATGTAATATTTGGAATATTTGAATTCATTATGTTGGCTTAATTAATTGAGATTATAATTGAACTTGATTTAGAAATATATACATATATATTAGGCCGAGCCTTATTACCTTGAGTTGTTGGCAAGTTATTTGATAAACAGTAAAGGTTATACTCACCTTGTGTTCATATACTGTATCGTAAGCTCGTGTCTCGTAATTCGATAATTCCTTTCCTTTCTTGTGGAGCGAGCCAAACGCCCCGCCATGATTATGTACCACACTTCATGGGAGCGGGCCGTTCACCTCGGCAGTATAATAGATGCATCTATGATTTGTGCCGCTCAACCCTCGACAGTGTACACGTTATGATGGGATCGGGCTGATCGCCTCGGTAGTATTATATTCTTTCTGAGATCTGGCCGAACGACCTCGGCATAATCGTGCGTTATATCGCTAGCAGTCTGAATATTCGCAAGATTTTCCTCCCACTAATGCCTTGCATTTTATATGGGAATTCTTATCCGTTTGTTATTGGCACTTGATATTTTCGAGCTGTCGAGATAGAATACAAGATTGAGAAATTGATATTGTTAAAAGAAATTGAGGAAGATTGTGTTCGTTACAGATTTACCTCACTACTATTGTTGTACTCTTATTTGTTTATGATTTATCATATTGATTTATTGGACCACTAGTAAGTGTCGATGTCGACCCCTCATCACTACTTCTCCAGGGTTAGGCTAGATACTTACTGGGTACGCGTTGATTTATGTACTCATGCTGCATTTTTGCACTAAATGTTCAGGATCTGACAGGTTCATTTGATGATCATCTTGGCACGTAGGCGCAGCTGTTGAGGAGACTTTATGTGAGCTGCATTCCAGACTACACATCGCAGTCCATAGAGTCTCCATCGTACCATTTATTTTATCCTGTCTTATTTACATTCTAGACAGATGTTGTATTATTATTGTACTCCTTAAATGCTCATGCACATATGACACCGGGTTTTGGGGGGTACCTACTGGGTGTTCATTATTGTAGTTCGCGTAATTGTTATTATTTCACCTTGTAATTTATACCTTATACGGAAATTGGAAAATAACATCACGGGTTTTCTACGAGTACTAGATTTTACACTACTTATTCAATGTGATTCTTGATTTCGAAAATAATAAAATGAGCAACTAAGTTGATTAATCACCGTTGGCTTGCCTGACGGCAGCGTTAGGTGCCATCACGACCTATAGTGGATTTTGGGTCGTGACATGGAGAATGTAACGACCCGACCGGTCATTTTGGTTTCTAGATCCCCGTTCCCCTAATTAAGACTCTCCTTAATAGTGGCATAAAATTGTTAAATTTTACATGAGTTAACATTTTGAGTAAACAACCTCGGAACTGGGATTTGACGATCCCAATAGGTTCGTACGATGATTTTGGACTTGGGCGTATGTCCGGATCGGGTTTTGGATGACCCGAGAGCGTTTCGACGCTTAATACTGAAAGTTAGCGCATTGAAGGTTTTCAAGTTCTTTAAATTTAGTTTGAAGTAGGATTTGGTGTTATCAAGGTCCGATCAAGATTCCAAGCCTAGGAATAGATATGTATGGTGATTTAAGACTTACACGCAACATTTGGCATCATTCCGAGTTGATTTGATAGGAATCGGATGCGCGGAAGTGTTTCTAGAAGTTTTTGGGTTTCATAATTTGATTCATGTGTTTTGGCGTCAGATTCATATTTTGAGATGTTATTTTGGTGTTTCGAGCATGAGAGCGGGTCCTTGTTATGTTTTTGGATGTGTGAGTGTGATTGGATGGGGTCCCGGGGCCCCCAGATGCGAAACGGATTGTAATCGGACTCAGCATTTGACTTGGGGGAGCTGTTGATGCCCCAGTTCTAGTGCGTTCGCACCTGCGAGGTTTTGGCAGTTGGTGCGACCTCACGAAAGCGGCCCATCGACCACAGAAGCGGCCTAGAGCAAGCTGCCAAGTGGTCACAGAAGCAGAGAGCTTCCCACATCTGCGATCTCGTAGGTGCGAGTGAGATGGCCGCATGTGCGGGCCAGGCCAAGGAGGCATGGGTTCGCAGGAGCGGGCGACCTTTCGCAGGCGCGTGTGCGCAGATGCGGCCCAGCTCCACTAGAGCGAAAGCGCAGGAGTGCATGCTTCTCCACAGAAACGGACTTGGCCAAGCTAGGCGAGGACCGCACCTGCGATGGATTTTCCGCAGGTGTGCCCCAGGATCCGCTGAAGCGAAAATCGGTGGGGCAGTGAGGTTCATTTAATGTTGGGACTTATGCCATATTTGCTCATCTCTTTCATCTTCTGGGCGATTTTGGAGCTCTTTGAAGAGGGGTTTCCATCTAGCTATTGAAGGTAAGTAATTCCTACCCAATGTAAGTTTAATACATGGATTGTGGGTAGATTTTAACATGTAAAATTGTGAAAATTATGGGTTTAGTTGAAAAACTTAGGTGTTGATAAAAATGGGATTTAACCACGAAAATGATTATGGAATTGGGTGA
The DNA here is from genome assembly GCF_000715075.1 of Nicotiana tabacum. Lineage (NCBI taxonomy): Eukaryota > Viridiplantae > Streptophyta > Magnoliopsida > Solanales > Solanaceae > Nicotiana > Nicotiana tabacum. Next base: position 66,650,535 of record NC_134092.1, read on the forward strand.
AAATTATATATTTGAGTTCGTGAGGTTATGAGTAACTATTATCTTTGAAAATTTTCGGAATCCGGGCACGTGGGCCCCGGAGTGAATTTTAGGAATCTTCCAATTTGGGTTGGGTAATTACTCTAATAGTTAGATTATGAACTTATGAGTCTATATTGATTAACTTATATAATATTTGGCTAGTTTCGGGTCGTTTGGCACCAAGTTGAGGATTTAGAGCGGATTTGTGGACCAGAAGTGAGCTTGAGGACGAGATAAGTCTCTTGCCTAACCTTGTAAGAGGGAACTCAACCCCTTAGGTGTATCTTGTTGTGTACTATTTGTGTGGGGAGCTATGTACGCACTAGGTGACGAGAGTCCGTGCGTAGCTATATTCCATGATATGTCCGGGTAGTCTTAGATCCACATCATGCCTTAATTGTACCATTGTGTTTATTATGCACATTAATTGTTTTGAGTAGAGTTGAGGCTAGGGATTTTAAAGTTGCAAATTTCATATTTAAATTTCTTATTTTTGGGAATAATTGAGAAAATATAATAACTTTGAGAAATCCATGTCCTCTCGCGTCGCAAGTACTTTCGCGAGCAAGGTATACTTCTCTACTCTCATGGGACCGGGCCGTTCTCCTCATCAGTACAATAGATGCATCTATGGTTCATGCCGTTCGACCCTCGGCAGTGCACATAGTATCTTTGGATTGGGTCGTACGACCTCGGCATAAATCGTGCGTGATAATACTCGGAGCCTGATTACACTTGAAATTATTTTATGGCTTGAGAGGATATAATTTATTTAATAACAGAAATTGATTTGGAGTTAGTAGGTGTTGGTTGGAGGTTTTGGAATTTACTATTGGTTAAAGAGTCATTATTCACTGCTTGCTATTATGTTATTATTATTATTATTATTCACATATTCCATGCTTATTTACTATTTCTTTGAGGTTAGACTGGATACTTACTGGGTACATATTATTTATGTACTCACGCTACACTTCTGCACTAACCGTGTAGAATCTGAGGCAGGTACATCTTGAAGTCATCCAAGCGCGTACCCACATTACCCCGAGGCTTAGTGGTGAGCTGCTCTCTGGGGCTGTCCTGCGGCACCCGTAGTCTCTCTTTTGTATTTACTCCCTGTCTACTCTATTTCAGACAGTAGCTTAGTGTCTTTTATATTCTACTAGTTGCTCATACACTCATGACACCAGGTCTTGGAAACACGCTAGTAGACTTTATGGCTTTTGAGCATTTATTTCACTGCATTTGCTCTTGCATTAGTGTTCGCTTTACTTTATTAAATTATCCATTTCTCACTTATTTAATAAATAAAAATCAACTACTTTAAAATTATTAAAAAGAATAAACACATGACTAATTCACCGTTGGCTTGCCTAGCGGCGACGTTGGGCGCCATCACGGCCTATAAGGGAAATTGGGTCGTAACAACCATGATGAAATTCATGTATGATGATGAGCACAAGAAGTGGAAACCTGTCCCATTAAATTTGCTTCATTCTAGTTCCCTTAAGAGAATGTGGTAGCAATATGTAATAAGTCTGAAAGAAGACAAAATTATTACCGTGAAGGTATTAATAGATGTGGACGTGGAAATAGACGAAATTATAATCGTCATCATTGTGGTAATGGGAATAATAAGGATTCTCAAAATAATCCTTCACTATATGAAAGTAATATTTGTCATCGCTTTGACATGAGATTTTGTAAAGCACATATAGATGATTATGGTCTATTCATGATGTGAATACGACAACATGTGATTTATGAATATATATTCATTCTTAGAAGAATATGAACGTGCTAGTGGCAGTAAATATACCACACTCACCTCTAGAAGGAGTTTGAGATGAAATAAGAAAATAATTTTATTATTATGGCATGAATGGTCATTGATCACATACTTATTGTGATTATGCCAAAATATTATGGCAATGTGATTATTATAGGGAAAAAGTAATAGAAGTAACAGATCTTGCATATAATTTTAACCATGACCATAATGGTATCACTTTCTCTTTAAAAGAAATATTCACCATATGAATGTTGATGAATATGTAGCAGTACAAAAATAATTGAGATCTCTGGAAGAGCCAATTATTACTATTTTGGAGGAATAAAATTAATTTAACAATAAGGCATTGTATTGTAGTAAGTCTCAAAGAAACTTATTGAGTTTCTAAAGTATTCGCGAAAGCGGTTGGTTATATTGAGACTATAAATAATGAAAAAATTTAATATTTTTATATTACTACAACTATAGCGGGGTAATATGTATATGAAACCACACACTTTATTGCATAATTTGTACTACACAAATAAAAAATATGGTGAAATTACATGACACAGTAAACTGGATGTTTATTGATATAAAAACCCATGTCATAATAAACTAGGAGTTTAATTAACAATTGCACATGTCATGATGTAAACCTGAAGTTTACTGATACAGATAATTTTTTCAAGCATGGCATGTTGAGCAATCTTGATTTAAGTATGATGTGCAAAATAAATGAGAATTCACACGGGTAATTGTTGAAGAAGATTCTTCATGAATTCTCTTGTGTTGCTTGTTCTCGCGATTATTATACCAACTAATATTGGGATTGAATCCCTTGAATTATGGAATTTATCAAAGGTGAATATGGGCCCATTCACCTGCCATGTAAACCTTATAAAGATGCATATATGAGACAGCTATATGTGCGATTATTATTAACCCGCAACCTGGTATTTGCGAGGTAACTTGCTCAATACTATTTAGAGCATAATTTCCAGATTTTCTATTCAGGAAAATTCATCTTGATAAGTTGGATTACATCACAGTTGGTTTAGCAAAATGATTTATTGAGTGCCTCTACTTAATAGCTAAACTACTGCTTATGAGAACAAAGTTATCTATATCAGTTTGATATACGTTATATATGAACGTATATTACATTCTCCCTTCACAAGTGGTTCAGGGTCAGGAACCAAATAATTTCATCTTATTATTATTGTTGTGCGGTGTATATTTTGATTAATATCATAACGCACAAAGGTGAGTTTTCAAAGTTGAGGAAGCAAGTTAGTTTTTCTATCATGAGGGGGAGACATGATAAAAAGTTGAGAAAAAGTTACGAAATGATTTATTATTTGTACATCTAGTTCCTCGAATAAGATAATATGAACTTGAAGTTCATAAATAGATAATTAATCTGCAATATGTTGCAAGCATGTCAGACGTATTTGCTGACCCAAAGAAAGTAACTGTATTCTCACTATAAATGCTCTTATTAGAAAAGTCCCAAAAGAAAAAAGTCTATAGTACGTTTAAAACGTATAGACAAATCGGTTTCAAATAAAATTCTTGATAGAGAAGATGAGAAAATGATCATAATAAGGAAGCAAGTGATCTAGAAGATAACATGACATAACACTTCATAAAATCCCAGGAGAGGTTCAAGTACCTGCAAATATGAATAGAGAGATCGCTATGTCATGTCTTAATGAAAAAAGGTGGTTGAAACCGATATAAAATGTTCATCGATTACATTTATGATAACACTAAATATATATAAGGATATTAAATCTGGAGAAATAGTTCAAGTAGAATTGTTTCATATGAAAGACATGTAGTTTTGGACCTGTAGTTCAAACACTTGAAAGTATAAAGTTAATGGTGTGTGTAATCACTTTTATCCATCTTATATGTCTAGCATGACATGAAAACTTGATATGCATCTAAAGTCTATTTATATGGCGTATATGAGTTAAATTATATGACAATCCATGAAGGATTAAAATCGCTTAAAACATATATAATTTTTGGTCATGAAGTACCATATCCTAAGTGCAATTTGTGCACCTATGTATCTTGCTATAACCATAAGCATGATAATGTGATAGCGAGAATTTTTACCTCTATAGAGATATTGAAAAGACCATTTCACGATATTATATGAAGACGTTACATATCTATCAAGAATGATGATTTCAAGATGCAACATATTTATTCAAGTTAATATGGCTAATTTGTCTATCGAATATTACCAACGATCTTTTGAAGATGGTGCACAAGATCGGGATGCGAATGCTTAAAGATGTGAATTGATGCTCTCATCAGAGGGAGATAATACGCGTTGTACTCTTTTTTCCGTTACAAGATTTTGTCCCATTGGGTTTTTCTTGCAAGGTTTTTAACGAGGCAACCAAAAGGCGTATTTCTAAATATGTGTACTCTTTTTCCTTCACTAGAATTTTTTTAATTGGGTTTTATTTTAGTTAAGGTTTTAACGAGGCACATTATCTGTTGAATAGACATTCAAGGGAGAGTGTTATAAATAGAATTATATTTAAGGTAAATCTCTATATTTTAGAGAAATCTTAGGGTTTGTTACTTTATGGCTAAGTCACTTTTTCCCTATAAATAGAGGGGTTCTATTCCATTATAATTCATCCCAAATCAATAAGAGTTCTCTCTCTACTTTTCTCTGTAATACTATTCTTCTCCTTTTATTGTTTTATAACACATACATATATAATGCAAATATATTTACTTATTAAAAAACTTAGAGATCTAGATGAAAGCTTATGCGATACTTTATTTTTCTTTATCTCTTCTTGTTCTAACAATACGGTGCAACGTAAAATCAGGAAAATTAGGCTCCTTCCTTTTTCCTTATACTTTTTTAGGGCTTTACCCATAAGGGAAGCCTTTTCAAAAATTCTCAACGGCCAGGGCAGAACCCAGGCCGAAGAGGGGGTTTGGAAATAGTTTTCAACCAGCCATAGACGCGCCTCGGTTAGAACCTCACTACCTGCGTCATTGCCCCAAGCGCAAAGATTCCGTATACTTAAAGTAACAAAGAATAAGGAAATAAAAGTTTCTTAAACTGATTAGCATGTTCGTCCATTTATTCTATATGTCAAATGATGAAGGATTTAATAAATAATAGTCTTGTTGATTTCGAAATGTTAACATGGAATATATTATAGTTATGTTACTTAACTTCAAATGAGATAGAATTTATATAAAATTATCGATTTTAAAGTCCTAAATAATTAGACTTTCTATGTAGTGCAAATAAGAAAAAACTTAATAATCAAAATTTTAGTTGATTTCAAACTCCTAAATATTAGGAATAATAATTAAATTACAATTTTATCATATGTAAAATAAGATTTTAAATGGTAAAAAAGACGAACGACATTTCGCTAAGGTGCTTCGTACTTTCAATATAGTATAGATATGCATGTATCTATTGAATATTAAAATTACTTTTAAATATTTATAATATATTATTTTATTTAAAATTAATTTAAATTATGATAGGTATATAATGTATTAAATAATAAATAATATCTTCTCACAAAATAAGTTTAAAAAATCAATTGAGATTTTAATTTTTTTTAGTTTAGTCAAGTTAAAATAGTCTACTTTTTTTACTAGTTTCAATCTGAAAAATAAAAAATATATTTTGATAGACATGAGATTGAATGTATTTTTGTAAATACAATCTAATTCTAATGGGACTTACTAAACGCGAGTCCAGAACTTGAGTAATAAATTTTTGGACTCAAGAGACCAAAATAGCTGCTTAAAACAATTTGACATAATTTTATATATAACACATGTATTACATACATTATACGTTAACGGAAGCTTGGAGCTTCTCCCTCTCTCCGAATTGATCCCCTCTCTTCAAAATAATATGATTTTCTCTCCAAAATAACCCCTTAGGCATTTTTATTAGAATAGAATTGGGTTAGAAATTTCTCAAAAATGCCCCTTCGATGCGGGGTCTGCGATTGCGCAAAGGACTGCGAAACATATATGCGGTCCGTGAAATGGCCCTCCAGATTTTGAGTTGGAACTGGACAGGTATGCGGCGGATCTGCGATCTGCAAATGGTTCTATGGTCCTTACATTGAATCGCGAATTCTCCTTCAAAAATTCACCAGGTGGCCCTACCGATTCCGCGATGGATATGAGATCCGCAAAACAGCTATGCGGTCCTCATAGCCCACCGCGAAATAACACTCAAAATTTAGTTGCTCTTGCCTCAATCCGCGATGATTCTACGATTAGCGGAACCGACTCAGGTCCGTATAACTGATCGCAGAATCTCCCTATCCTGCTAATTTTTCTACCCACTTCACGAGGCATTGCACAATCCACAAATCCATATCGCGACGAGCTTCTACAACTTTCCGAACATAATAGCTTGACTTTGGCATCATAAAATCTTAAATCCTTGGCAAAATTTTATGGGGTCTTACAATCACGCTGCACCTCAACACAATAGCAATATCTACCCTTTTCGTTTCGCACCTGATACAATAGCAACATCTGCCCTTATCGCTCCGCACACGATACAATAACGATATCCGCCCTTTTTGCTCCTCACCTAACATAATAGCAATATCCGCACTTATCGCTCCGCACCCGACACAATAGCAATATCCGCTCTTATCGCCCCACACTCAATACAATAGCAATATCCACCCTTATCGCTCCTCACCAGATACAATAGCAATATTGTCACGACTCAAAATCTAATATAGGTCGTGATGGCGCCTACACCGCCGCCAGGCAAGCCAACGATGATTGATCAATTTGTTTACTCATTTTATTAATTTAAATGATAATATTTACACAAACTACAATAACGAACAACCCGTAAGAACCCCCAAAACCCGGTGTCACAAATGCATGAGCATCAAATAGAAAATATAATAAAATACAACACTGTCTGGGATACAAATTAGACAGGAGAATATAAATAATTCTTATGGAGACTCTGCAGACTGCAGATCGTAACATAGAATGCAGCTCACAGTAAAGTCCTTGCAATAGCCGCGCCTTTGCACCCAAAAGACCACCAGACATATGCCTACCAGCACAAAAAGTGCAGCAAGTGTAGTATGAGTACGTAAATCAATGCGTACCCAGTAAGTATCTAGCCTAACCCCAGAGAAGTAGTGACGAGGGGTCGACATCGACACTTACTAGTGGTCCAATAAGATAGATACAATAGAAGTAAACAGATGTGAGTCAGAGTAAATAAATGAAATAACAAGTATAAATACGTGGTACAATTCTCCTCTCAACAATAAACTCAAGCTCTCAATTAGCATTTACCTCCTCAACCGTGTGTGTGTGTGTGTGTGTGTGTGTATATATATATATATATATATATATATATATATATATATATATATATATATATATAATGGACCTCACCAGATAGGTCGTCACAGTTCAAATCAGGGAAAACTCACAGATACACTAGCTTTTTGTCAAATATTACGCACGATTTCATAAGAGTATTTTAGAGTAATGCCGAGGCATACGACTCGATCCCATCATACTGTGTGTACTGCCTAGGGTCGAACGATATAAACCATAGACACATCTATTATATTTTCGAGGCGAACAACCCGCTCCCATGAGAGTACGATACATAATCCTGCCGAAGCGAACGGCCCGATCCCATCATAATGTGCGCACTGCCGAGGGTCGAACGACACTAACCATAGATGTATCTATTATACTGCCTAGGCAAACGACCCGATCCCATTAAAATTAGAAGCCTTAATGGGTCCTTGACCCCACTCACGAATAGACGTGTGAGATATAAAATTTAAGGAAAACCTTTCGAGGAAAATACATAGCATGCGAGAAATTCGTAAGAGGCGTACAATTATTCCACGGCTAATCATGAAGCCCGTCAAATCTCTACAAATGCAAGTCTATCACTTTACACAAGTCTAGTCTCAAGTCATAACATAAAATAAACGAATTTAATAGGCAAGGGACAACTCAAATAGTACAATTATAGCATGGCGGGAACCTAAGTCTACCTGGACATAGCATGAATCTAGCTACGTACGGACTCTCGTCACCTCGTGCGTACGTATCACCCAAAAATAATTGCACATAGCAATAAATATCACCTAGGGGTAGTTTCTCATTTACAAGATTAGACATGAGACTTACCTCGCTCTGAAGTTCCATAGCCGGCTCCGACGTCACTCAACACCTCAAACCGAAGCCCGTCTCTCCACAACTAGTCAAATAAATGTGCAAATCCATAAATATATACTCCATTATCCATAATTAATCAATTTATAACAATCACTAACTCCGCTCGAAAAGTCGATAAAGTCAACCCTCGGGCCCACGTGCCCGAATTTCGAAAACTTTCGAAGAAAAACATTACCCATAATACCTCAACTCAAATATATAATTTATTGCTAATTTCATGTCCAATTTCGTGGTCAAAATCTAAGAATACCAATTTCTATATTTTCTACCAAAATCCCAAATTTTCTACTAATTTCCATGTTCAAATCCACGTATAACCCATGTATTTAACTCACAATATGTGGGAATTACTTACCTTGACATAGATGATGAAAATCGCCTCTCCATAAGCTCTAAATATTGCCCAACCAAATGAAAACTGTGAGAGAAATGGGCTAAGTCTCGGATTTAAGAACGCCCCACTGCCCAGTGACACCCGCATCTGCGGACGAGTAGCCGCTTCTGTGGCTTCGCACCTGTGGAAATTCCCATCGCAGGTGCGGTTCCCACTAAGCCCAGCCGAGTCCACTTCTGTGGCCAAAATCTGCTCATGCGGTCTCGCTTCAGCGGAGCCTTGACCGTTCCTGCTGTCTCGCTTCTGTGGAGACCTGATCACTCCTGCGGCCCCAGGCCCTCTTGGCCAATTCCGCTTCTTCAATTTCCCATCCGCATCTGCGATCTCGTAGGTGCGGAATTTTCCTCGTACCTGCGCTCCCTGGTCCCATCCACGAATTTCACACGTGCGACGCCCCTTCCGCTCCTGCGCGACCGCACCTGCGACCACTTCTTCTGCAGGTGCGAAGGCACCAGTCTTCAGCAACACCAACACTTCTTCAATTCCCAATTTCAATTCGTTTCGATCCCGAGGCCCCCGGGACCCCATCTATACATACCAACGCATCCCAAAACACATTACGAACTTAGTCGAGGCCTTAAATCACGCAAACAGCATCGAAACTACGAATCGACAACTTAAATCCTTCTTTAAACTTTCAAACTTCCAAACTTTGACGAATGCATCCGAACCATATCTAAACATTCCGGAATGATGCCAAACTTTGCGCGCAAGTCAAAAATTCCGATACGAACCTATTCCAAGGATAGAAACCCCAAACGGACATTGATAACATAAAACTCCACTTCAAACCAAACCTATGAAATTATAAAACTTTCAAAAATGCCCACTTTCTACAATAAGTGCCGAAATGCTTCCGGACCACCCGATACTCAACCCGAACATACGCTCAAGTTCGAAATTATCATATGAACCTATTGGAATCTTCAAATCCCGATTCCGAGGTTGTTTACTCAAAAGTCAAACCTTAGCCAATTCTTCCAGCTTAAAGCTTCCGAATTTAGAATTTTCTTTCCAAATCAACTCCGAACTTCCAGAGATTCAATTCCGACCACACGCACAAGTCATAAAAAAAATAAGTGAAGCTACTCAAGGCCGCAAACCGCCAGACGGCGCGCTAGAGCTCAAAACAACCGGTCGAGTCGTTACATTCTCCGCCACTTAAACATACGTTCGTCTTCGAACGTGCTAAGAACTGCTCCGGAGTTGTCCAAAATCACTGTTTAATACCTCGTGCACCTGCCCGTGCCACCACAACCTAGTTGAACACATTAGCTCGAGTCAGACTGAAAATCCTCCCTTTTATTTAGTTAATAAGCCTTAGAACCAAATTCCAACCTCCGAATTTCTCTACCAGACCTGATTCTAACATATGCACACTGTATCAATCACCACACACTGTAACAAAACATGATCATGCACCTATGTTGAAATCACACCATACACCATATAAGTCGGTTTCCCATAATAACATCCTCCGACCACAATAGTTTGAATTTCACGAATCTGATGCCCGCAATATGCCTTATGACGCATATAAGTCCTGTTCCAACTCTCAAAATACTGCCACGGTGGCAACGATGTGTAGAAACTAATAACCACCTGCCGAATCAACAAATCATGGAGTCTCTCCTCCTAACAAGGACCATTACCTCATTCTGAATTGAATAACAATATTTGCTCTTTAATATACCCTACATAACTCCGATCGCATTGATCCCAGGTTCAATAACCTCGCCTCACCCACTACAAGCTGCTCAGGCAATAAGCCATCTCAAACACTTCCAAACATCTCATATGACGCCAACAATGCGCCAGCAAGTTACAAACTCGAATACGATACATAAGGAAAAACAAATTCTGGAAAGGAACTATCCAGCCCGCGTTATGAATAAGATGGTCGAACAGATGCTATGAACCCTTCTCAGAGAATGAGAAACAAAATACACAAGAATAGATATAGGGAACCGTACTCAACATCTCACTGTTACGGTGTGCAACCCGATCCACACATGATACCGTTGCGGCGTGCAACCCGATCCAAACATGATACCGTTGCGGTGTGCAACCCGATCCAAACAACGTACCCGTGGCGGCGTGCCACCCGATCCACACATAACAATAAAGAAGGAAATGACCATTAATCCATAATACTTATACCTACGAAATGACGAATATCGGCCACAAGCACGCCAAGTGTGAAAATACCACCCTGGGGAGATGGACAACGCCATATGCTACAAAACCTAAGCACGGCTAAGGTGAAATAAATGATCTGCATCTGGAGAGCCATCCTACTCATATAATACCATAAGCTACACGGGACCACAACACATGTTTGAATAATCAAGCCGTCTGAATCCGGAACAAATTCCCATAGTTCACAACCAAAGGAATAGAGCGCCTTATAGGAATAAACTCTCACATTAACGATAGTACCAAAAAATATCTCCGTACTTGGTTTCAATCTTTAACAATCAAGTGACTAACATGTCACACATATACAAATCTCCCCGTGGGGCACGCTCCCACGACCTTCCGCCCAGGTAGCAAAGTTCGCGCATCCATACCACCAACCATTCTAATTCTGTAAAGAAAATCGAGAATCCGCAAATCAATACATAAAGCCTCTTACACAGAACACCATTCTTAGGTGAAACTAAAGAAAATGCCAGCTTACTCTGAACATCTGAATTCTGCCCTGCTCATCCGAGCTTGTGACATTCTTGTCAACACCGAACCGCAACCTTGATCCCCAACTTTCAAATTCCCATGTCGCTCACTGCACCTATCATTCCGTTACGTGACAAGAATTCATCGTAACCCCTGAACTACCAGTAGAATAAACACTTCGTTGGCTAGAAACCTTTCACTTAGCTCATTTCAGAAGAGCCAATGCAACACGCAATTAAATTCCCAAACTGCAGAAAAATACAAACCTCAAGTCGCAATCTAATACCTCCCATTTTGTTTTTCCAATACTGCCTCGCAGACTCGATAATAACATAGAAAATTCCCAAAGTATTCTTCACACTCTATTGCAAAATCCCGATCTCCAGCCATATAACGAACCCATTAGAACCACTGTTGAGAGTCACCCACTCTTACCTGGTCCCGAATATAACCAAACTCCAACGTCTACTAGCACATGATTACCCTCTCAGAGAAGCAACCGGCTGAATTCTTTTCCTTGTACATGACATCCACAAGAAGCATAAATCCTGAGTCTTCCCAAAGACATGAACATGAATCTATAAAGCCAAATATATCACACATCCATCAAATTCCTTGCCCAAATTACCCCTGATGTTTTTATTTTCTTAGCCATAATAACCTACCAATGCACCGATAACCAGAAACCGCACTAGCAGATAACCAGGCGATCCAATCGTAGATGGTGGGGCTCCCCCACTTAGCTTTAAGCTATAATTATATAAACCTAGAACCCACAAGGATTTCTCCTTCTCAATTACCATGATCTCGCACCGTCAACCCGCCAAATGTCTTGCAGTTTCTTACTAAACGTTTCATGAACATTCCGAATTATCAGCCATAATCGTATATTCGACTTTCCACTTCGTAGTAAGTAGAACTCTTTGTAGAAACTTCATCATAATCACACAACCGCTGACCTGTCCACATGAGATAGCCCACATGTGGAATTCCATACCGACATCTCCCAATGACGCTGCACTGGGTACAACTACTATGAAATCAGTAAACCCTCCTGAGCCCGTGCTCATCCACCAGCTGTACAAGTCAGTTCATTCCCCATTGACATCAACTGAAAGTCCAACAACACATTCCAAACTTGAAGTCATGTTGCATCCGAACGATAATCAAGTTTTCACACCCCTCTTCATTTCAAGCAACTGCTTTCTGCCATATTCGATCTTCCTCAGTGCAGTAGCCACTATTTCAAATAAGGTCCGTAGATCTAGTCACTTTCCACCATGACTCACAAATCGCTCTAAACTTTCTCAAGGCATGTGGCTATCCTACCACAGAATCTACATGCTACTCCGCCACTCTCAATTCGGTTAAACCATCTTCTTTAAGCAACTTCTCTACCTCTGCTTTTCATACTTGACATGCTAGTAATTCTACTACCGCGAGACACCTCCCGCCATGTCTTCCCGCATACTTCGCTGCCCAAATGTTGCCTCAAATCAAATCCATACCTGTAGCACCTGAACTGATAAATTGCTACCAACTCCCAACCTCCTAGAAGATCTTCGTTCTCGAGCCATTAACACTAGAAACACTAATTCGATTCTAAAACCACTACATTCTGCTATCTCTGACAACTGCTTCTCAGGCGCCACTTCCCAAAATCCTGCCCCGAAGGCAAATCAAAGAAGACCATAACACCGGCGAACCTTAATGCATTCCAACAAGGGCGACAACACCACATCACAAATGAGAATTCCACCACATTCGAAAATATCAAGTCTCATAGCTTCATCAACCAAGGCCTGAACATCCATAGTCCGATTGCCTTTCCTCCGCTGGAATTAAATGCCGAACTTCTAAATCATGCATCGAGAAATCCTCCTTTCAAGTCATTCACTGCCTCGACACATAGACAAGCACCCTACCATTACACCAACACTGCGCGATAATAATGCATGAACATCATAACAATCTGTGCGTAGCATCAAAACCCTAGGCAATACTGATACATGGCATGAAACGACAGAACCCGGTGTCACAAGTGCATGAGCATCAACTAGAAAATATAATAAAATACAACACCTTTCTGGGATAAAAATTAGACAGGAGAATATAAATAACTCTTATGGAGACTCTGCAGGCTGCGGATCGTAACATGGAATGCAGCTCACATTAAAGTCCTTGCAATAGCCGCGCCTTTGCGCCCAAAAGACCACCAAACATATATGTACCTGCACAATAAGTGCAACAAGTATAGCATGAGTATGTAAATCAACGTGTACCCAGTAAGTATCTAGCCTAACCCTAGAGAAGTAGTGACGAGGGGTCGACACCGACCCTTACTAGTGGTCCAACAAGACAGATACAATAGAAGTAAACAAATGTGAGTCAGAATAAATAAATGAAATAACAAGTATAAATGCGTGGTACAATTCTCCTCTCGACAATAAACTCAAGCTCCCAGCTAGTAGTTACCTCCTCAATCGGAGTATATATATAATGGACCCCACCATATAAGTCATTACAGTTTGATTCAGGAAAACTCACAGATACACTGGCTTTTTGTCAAATATTATGCACGATTTTAGAAGAGTATTTTAGAGAAATGCCGAGGCGTACGGCCCGATCCCATCACACTGTGTGCACTGCCTAGGGTCAAATGACACGAACCATAGATATATCTATTATATTGCCGAGGTGAACGACCCGCTCCCATGATAGTGTGATACATAATCCTGTCGAGACGAAAAGCCCATGGATGTAACTATTATACTGCCGAGGCGAACGACATGATCCCATTAGAATAAGAAGCTTTAACAGGTCCTTGACCCCACTCACGAATAGACGTGTGAGATATAAATTTTAAGGAAAATCTTTCGAGGAAAACACATAGCACGGGAGAAATTCATAAGAGGCGAACAATTATTCCACGGCTAATGATGAAGCCCGTCAAATCTCTACAAATGCTAGTCTATCACTCTACACAAGCCTAGTCTCAAGTCGTAACGTAAAGTAAAGGAATTTAATAGGCAAGGGGCAACTCAAATAGTACAGTTATAGCATGGTAGGAACCTAAGTCTACCCAGACAAAGCCTGAATCTAGCTACGTACGGACTCTTGTCAACTCGTGCGTACGTAGCACCCACAACTAATAGCACATAGCAATAAATATCACCTAGGGGTAGTTTCCTCCTCACAAGGTTAGACAGGAGACTTACCTCGCTCCGAAGTTCTATAGCCGGCTCCAAAGCCCTCTAACACCTCAAACCGAAGCCCGTCTCTCCAAAACTAGTCAAACAAATGTGCAAATCCATAAATATATACTCCATTACCCATAATTAATCAATTTATATTAATCCCTAACTCCTCTTGAAAAGTCAATAAAGTCAACCCTCGAGCCCACGTGCCCGGATTCCGAAAGTTTTCGAAGAAAAACATTACCGATAATACCACAATCTCAAATATATAATTTATTCCTAATTTCATGTCCAATTTCGTGGTCAAAATCCAAAAATACCAATTTTTAGGTTTTCTACCAAAATCCCCAATTTCCTACTAATTTCCATGTTCAAATCCACACATAACCCATGTATTTAACTCATAATATGTGGGAAATATTTACCTAGACATAGATGATGAAAATCTCCCCTCCATGAGCTCAAAAAATTGCCCAACCAAATGAAAAATGTGAGATAAATGGGCTAAGTCTCGGATTTAAGAACACCCCACTGCCTAGTGACACCTGCATCTATGGACGAGTTGCCGTTTCTAGTCCAGCTGAGTCCGCTTCTACGGAAAAAATCCGTTCCTGCAGTCTCGCTTCAGCGGAGCCCTGACCGCTCCTGCGGTCTCGCTTCTGCGAAGACCTGACCGCTCCTGTGGCCCCAGGCTTTCTTGGCCAATTCCGCTTTCATGATTTCCCCTCCGCATCTGCGACCTCGCAGGTGCGGAATTTTCCTCGCACCCGCGCTCCCCGATCTCGTCCATAAATTTTACACATGCGACGCCCCTTTCGCTCCTGCGTGACTGCACCTGCGACCACTTCTTCTGCAGGTGCGAAGGCACCAGTCTTCAGCAACACCAACACTTCTTCAATTCCTAATTTCAATCCGTTTCAATCCTGAGGCACCCGGGACCCCATCCAAACATACCAACGCATCTCAAAACACATCCCAAAACACATTACGAACTTAGTCGAGGCCTCAAATCACACCAAACAATTCCGAACCATATCACACATTCTGGAATGACGCCAAACTTTGTGTGCAAGTCACAAATCATGATACAAACCTATTCCAAGGCTTGAAATCCCAAATAGACATCGATAACATAAAAATTCACTTCAAACCAAACTTATGAAATTCTAAAACTTTAAAAAATTCCCACTTTCTACAATAAGCGCCGAAATGCTTCCGGACCACCCGATACTCAACTCGAACATACGCCCAAGTTCAAAATTATCATACGAACCTATTAGAACCTCCAAATCCCAATTCCGAGGTCTTTTACTCAAAAGTCAAACCTTAGTAAATTCTTCCAGCTTAAAGCTTCCGAATTTAGAATTTTCTTTCCAAATCAACTCCGAACTTCCCGAGATTCAATTCCGACCACACGCACAAGTCATAAAACATGAAGTGAAGCTACTCAAGGAGTCAAACCGCCGGACGATGCGGTAGAGCTCAAAATGATCGGTCGGGTTGTTACAAATATCAATCACAATTGCACGGCGAAATATCGTGTCAACACCCAAATAATTCACCCAACATGTCCACATGTGTCATAATCACAATAATGCAATAAGGCAAATCATTATCAAAGACTTACGCTCACAATTTGTCATCAAAGTGCACAAGGGCATGGAAACAAATAAATGCAGATAAAGGTTCAACAAATAAAGCATGACTACTTCCAAATCAATTTAGTAATGATCCCATAAATGCCCAACTTGGTCAATTTAGAAAATGAAAATCCTAAAACATGATCTCTAGCATGAAAAGTGTAAGCTTGTGTAGTCATACAATAAATTATAAATGTATCAAAGAGAGGCCACAATCAAATCAAGACATAGTAGAAACTTAGAGTCTAATCCAATCATTTTTCATACATAGCACCTGCATATGCGCTCGTCACCTCGAATATACGCCACATCACAACATCACAATTAAACAAATATGACACAAGCCTAAGGGTTAATACCTCATACAATATTAGGTAAGATACTACCTCAAACAAGTCAAATCAATATTCTAAAAAGCCATTACCTCTCGAATCGGCCTCCAACGGGTCAAATCTAGCCAAAAATAACTCGATAAGATCAAGAATATCTCTAAAAATTGATTCCAAGTAGTAAAGCTCTAATATTTATCAAATATCAAAAAGTCAACCCAGGCTTGCCTCCTGGAACCCGACAAAAGTTACAAATCCCGATCACCCATTCCAACACGAGTCCAAATATGCAAGTTTCATCCAAATCCAACTTCAAATCGGGGTTCAAATCTCTATTTTTCTCTTGAGAAAAGTTTTTCCAAAACTGTCACGACCCAAATTCCACCATAGATGCCATGATGGCACCTAGTCTCTAAGACTAGGTAAGCCTATCATATAACGATATCAATTAGAATATATAACCACTTGAAATTTAACAAAAACTGCAAAATACAATAATACGGACAACATGGACATAATAATCAACTTTTCAAAACCCGATAATACCGAGTCATAAGCTCTACATGGAATACATAACAAGTCTCGAAGAGTACAATACTTGTCACGACCCAATTTCCCACTATAGGCCGTGATGGCACCCAACGTCGCCGCTAGGCAAGCCAATGATGAACTAGCCTTGTAATTATCCTTTTTAACATTTTAGAAATGGTCGATTTTTAATTATTAATAAGTGAGGTGAGAAATCTAGTAAAATAAAGTGTGAGCAATTATAAGGACAAGTGTGATAAAATAAATACTCAAAATCATCAAATGCCTACTAGCATAATTCCAAGACCTGGTGTCACAAGTGTGTGAGCTACTAGTAGAATATACAAAATACTAAACTACTGTCTGAATTAGAGTAGACAAAAAGTAAATACAAAAGAGAGACTTCAAGTGATGCAAAACGGACTCGGAAGCAGCTCACCGCTAAGTCTCGGAGTATCGGGGGTGCGCGCCGGGATGTCTACCAGATGTACCTGCCTCAGATCCTACACGTTTAGTGCAGAAGTGTAGCATGAGTACAAAAACAACATGTAACCAGTACGTATCAGTCTAACTTCGAAGAAGTAGTGACAAGGGGTCGACATCGATATTTACTATGGACTAATAATAAAATACAGGAATTATAAACAGGTATGGAACACCATAACAAGCAGTGAATAATTGGTCCCTCAACTGATGATAAAATCCCAAGAATCTCTCTAGCCAACACCTACTAACCCCAATTCAACTTTTGTCATTAAATAAATTATAACCTCACAAGCCATGAAATAATATTAAGTGTAATAAGATTATGAGTATTATCACGCACGATTTATGCCGAGGTCGTACGGCCCGATCCAAAAATATACTGTGTGCACTGCCGAGGGTCAAATGGCATGAACCATAGATGCATTTATTAACCTACCGAGGTGAACGACCCACTCCCATGAGAGTAGAGAAGTTTACCTCGCTCGCGGAAGTACTTGCGACACGAGTAGACATGTATTTCTTAGAGTTATTATATATTCCTCAATTCTTCCCAAATTTAGGAGGTCTAAATTGGAGAGTTTCAACCACAAAATCCCTAATCTCAGCTTTATTTTTGACAATTAATATGCATAACAAACATAGTAGTACATTCAAGGCATGATGTAAATCTAAGACTACCCGGACATCTCATGGAATATAGCTACGCACGGACTCTCATTACCTAGTGCGTACGTAGCTCCCCACACAAGTAATTCATAACGAAAATACACATAAGGGGACGAGTTCCCTCTTACAAGGTTAGGCAAGAGACTTACCTCATTCTCAAGCTCGCTTTCGATCCACAAATATGCTTTAAATCTTCAACTCGGTGCCAAACAACCTGGAACTAGTCAAATGTTATATAAATTAATCAACATATGTTCAAAAGTTCTTAATTTAACTATTAGAGTAATTATCCAACCCAAATTTGAAGATTCCTAAAATTCACCCCCACGTGCCCGAATTCCAAAAATTTTCGAAGATAATTGTTACCCATACCCTCACAAACTCAAATATATCATTTCCACCCAATTTTATAACCATATTCGTGGTTAGATCCCATTTTTATCAAAACCCTAGATTTTTCATCTAAACCCATATCTTTCACAATCTTACATGTTAAAATCTACCCATATTCTATGTATTTAACTTTCATTGGGTAGGAATTACTTACCTTCAATAGCTAGGTGGAAATCCCTCTCTAAGAAGCTCCGAAATTGTCCAAGAAGTGTAATATATGAACCAAAAATATATCCTAAGTCCCATATTAAATGGACCCTTCTACCTCCAGCGATTTCCGCTTCTGCGGAGAATAGGCCGCTTTTGCGGCTCCACATTTGCGGAAGGAGCATCGCAGATGCAGCTCTCCCCCAACTTGCCTACTTCCGCATTTGCGGACAATGGCCTGCTCGTGCGAGCCCGCGCCTACGGCACACGTGCCGCACCTGCGAATTATCTCGCTTCTGCGGTTTCCTTCTTCGCACCTGCGCTTTCACAGGTGTGGTCAAAGCTCCGCTTCTGCGTTCCTTGGGCAGCCCATGCTAGGCCGCTTCTGCGGTCGTTGGTTCACTTCTGCGAGCTCGCACTGCGGCTAGCCCTCTGCAGGTGTGAATGCACCAGAAGTTCTGCTACTTCAGCCATTTCTCCAAGTCCAAACGACTTCTGCGCATCGTCTGAATGGAATCCGGGGCTCCCGAGGCCTCGTCCAAACATACCAACGAGTTCGAAATCATAAAACGGACCTGCTCGACCTCACAAAACATGAAAAACAACACCAAAACTAACAATCACACCCCAAACCAAATCGAATCAACTTATGAACTTCAAGTTCTTCCAACTTGCTCCGAATGCACTGAATCATACTTAAACTATTCCCTGGCTTAGAATCCCAAACGGACCTCGATAACACCACAACCTACTTCAAACCAAATTTAAAGAACTTTAAAACCTTCAAAAGCCAACTTTTAACTTTAGGCGCCGAAATGCTCCCGGGGTCATCCAAAACCCGATCCGAACACACACCCAAGTCCAAAATCATCATAGTAAACTATTGAGACCGTCAAATCCCGATTTCAAGGTTGTTTACTAGAAGTATTGATCCAAGTCAAACTTAACCTTTTAAAGCCAATATTAAGGAACTAAGTATTCCGATTTCAACCCGAACCCTTCCAAACCTGAACTAACCATCCCCGCAAGTCACAAAACAGCAAAAGCACATATGGGGAGTCTTATTTAGGGGAACGGGGATCTAGAAAGCAAAACAACCGGTCGGGCTGTTACATTCTCCACCTCTTAAACAAACGTTCATCCTCGAATGGGTCTAGAATCATACATGTAGTGCCGAATAAGTGTTGATTTCTGCCTCGCATGTCCTCCTCGGCCTCCCAAGTCGCCTCCTCGACTGGTTGGCCCCTCTACAGAAATTTTACCGCAGAACTCTTCTTGGACCTCCTCATAACCCAGGCTCTCCTCATAACCCAGGCTCTCATCTAGATGAACCGTGCTGAAGTCTAACACATGCAACCTGTCGGCATGATACCTCCGGAGCATAGACACGTGGAAGACTAGATGAACTCCCGATAGACTGGGAGGCAAAGCAAGCTCAAAAGCAACCTCCCCAACTCGTCTCAACACCTCAAATGGACCTATAAACCTTGGGATCAACTTGCCCTTTTTCTCAAACCGCATGATTCCCTTCATCGATGAGATTTTCAAGAGAATCTTCTCGCCCACCATAAATGATAAATCACATACCTTTTGATCCGCGTAACACTTCTGTCTGGATTGTGCTGTGCGAAGTCGCTCCTGAATCAACTTTACCTTTTCTAAGGCATCCTTCACCAAATCAATACCGTATAACTTAGCCTCGGCGGACTCAAACCATCCGATGGGCGAACGACATCGCCGACCATATAATGCCTCAAATGGAGCCATGTCGAAGCTGGATTGATAACCGTTGTTGTAAGCAAACTCGGCCAAAGACAAGAATCGATCCCACTGCCCTCCAAAGTCAATCACACATGCTCTGAGCATATCCTCCAAAATCTGAACCGTCTGCTCCGACTGACCGTCGGTCTGCGGATGAAAGGCTGTGCTGAGCTCTACCCAGGTCCCCAACTCACTCTGTACTTCCCTCCAGAAATGCACAGTAAACGGAAGGCCTCTATATGATATAATGGAGATAAGCACACCAGGCAACCGAACAATCTCCTGAATGTAAATCTGGGCCAATCTCTCTGAAGAATACATGGTCACCACCGGAATGAAGTGTGCCGACTTGGTCAACCTGTCGACAATGACCCAAACTGCATCAAACTTCCATAGGGTCTGCGGTAACCCAACTACAAAATCCATAGTAATGCACTCCCATTTCCACTTAGGTATAACCATCTGCTGGAGTAGGCCACTTGGCCTATGATGCTCGTACTTAACCTGCTGGTAATTAAGGCACCTCGCTACATACTCAACTATGTCCTTCTTCATCCGCCGCCACCAATAATGCTGCCTCAGGTCGCGATACATCTTTGCAGCACCTGGATAAATAGAATACCGAGAACTGTGTGCCTCCTGTAGAATCTTTTACCTCAATCCATCAATATTAGGGACACATAGACAACCCTGGAATCAAAAAACATCATCCTCATCGAAAGTAACCTCCTTGGCACCACCCTATAGTGTCTTCTCTCTGAGAACCAATAAGTGCGGATCGTCGTACTGGCGAGCCTTGATCTGCTCGAATAGTGAAGACTGGGGGACGACGTATGCAGGAACTCAGTTAGGCTCTGAAATATCCAACCTCACAAGTCTGTTAGCCAAGGACTGAATGTCCAAAGCTAATGGCCTCTCCTCTACTGAAATGAATGCCAAACTACCCATACTCTCCGCCTTTCTGCTCAAGGCATCCGCAACCACATTTGCCTTGCCCGGATGATAAAGAATTGTAATAACATAATCTTTTAGTAACTCAAGCCACCTGCGCTGCCTCAAGTTGAGATCCCTCTGCTTGAACAAATGCTGCAAGCTGCGATGGTCGGTGTAAACCTCACAGGACACCCCACAAAGATAATGCCTCCAGTTCTAGAGAGCATGAACTATCGCGTCCAACTCCAAATTGTGCACGGGGTAATTCTTCTCGTGGGGATTCAGTTGACGTGAAGCATATGCAATAACTCGCCCCTTCTGCATCAATACACAATCCAAGCCAATGCGTGAAGCCTCGCAATACAAAGTGTACATCCCTAAACGGGAAAGCAACACTAACACCAGCGCTGAAGTCAAGGCGGTCTCGAGCTTCTGAAAGCTTGCCTCACAATCGTCGGACCATCGGAATGGAGCACCCTTCTGGGTCAATCTAGCCAAAGGTTCTGCAATAGATAAGAAGCCCTCCACAAATCGATGATAATAACTTGCTAACCCCAAGAAGCTCATGATCTCGGTAGTTGTGGTAAGAGGAGGCCAACTCTGAACTGCCTCGATCTTCTTGGGATCTACCTTAATACCCTCTCCTGATACAACATGCCCCCAAGAATTCTACAATATCTAACTAAAACTCACACTTGGAGAACTTAGCATATAGCTTCTGTTCCCGCAAGGTCTGAAGCACCACTCTTAAATGCTGCTCGTGCTCCTCCATGCTACGCGAGTAGATCAAAATGTCATCAATGAAGACAATGACAAATGAGTCAATATATGGCCTCAACACCCGGTTCATCAAATCCATAAATGCCACCAGGGCATTAGTCAACCCGAAGGACATCACTAGAAACTCGTAGTGGCCATATCTAGTCCGAAAAGCCATCTTTGGAACATCCGAATAACGAATCTTCAACTGATGGTACCCAGATCCTAAGTCAATCTTAAAGAATACCCCGGAACCCTGCAATTGGTCAAATAAATCATCAATACGCGGCAACGAATACTTGTTGTTAATGGTAACTTTGTTCAACTAGAGGTAAAAAATCCACTTCCGCATAGTCCTATCTTTCTTCTTCTTTACGAATAATACCGGTGCACCCCAAGGCGACACACTCGATCTGACGAACCCCTTTGCAAGTAACTCCTCAAGCTATTCTTTCAACTCCTTCAACTCTTTTAGAGCCATGCGGTACGGTGGAATAGAGATAGGTTGGGTACCTGGAGCCAAATCAATATAGAAATCGATATCACGATCTGGTGGCATGCCTGGAAGATCAGAAGGAAACACATCAGAGAACTCCTGAACCACGGGCACTGAATCAATCGCCAGAGTCTCTGTGGTTGTATCTCGAACGTAGGCTAGTTAAGCCAAACAACCCTTCTCGACCAGGTGTCGAGCCTTCAGAAAAGAGATAACCCGACTAGATGCACTGACGGACAAACCCTTCCACTCCAATATAGGAAGCTCTGGCATCACCAAGGTGACTGTCTTGGCATGACAATCAAGGATGGCATGATATGGAGACAACCAATCCATGCCCAGGATGATCTCAAGGTCGGTCATGTCGAGAAACATAAGATCCTCTCTAGTCTCATAACCATAGAAGGTAACAGGACCGATAGATCCGATCCACAACAACAGAGTCAACCACCGGTGTGGACACATAAACAGGAGTACCCAAGGACTATTGAGGAACACCCAAGAAATGAGCAAACAGATATGAAACATATGAATATGTAGACCTTGGATCGAATAGTACCAAAGCATCCTTATCGCAAACAGAGATAATACCTATGATCATGGCGTCTGAGGCCACTGCATCTAGTTTGGTCGGAAAAGCATAGAATCTAGCTGGAGCACCACCTGACTGGCCTCAACTTGTCTGACTTCCACCTCTAGGACGGCCCCTGCCCACCTGCCCTCCACCACTGGGCAGCCGGACGACTGGTGCGGTAGCTCGGTGCTGTAATCATAGGCTGATGGCCCTGCTGTACTGCCTGGCCTCGAAGTCTAGGAAAAAACCTCTTCATATGGTCTGGATCCCTGCACTCGTAACAACCCCTCAGAACGGTGGAATACTGACCTGAAGTCTGACCCTGATTGCCTGAATACCCACTGGAGAAACCCTGAATAGCTGGTAGGTGGTAGGAACTCTCTGGTATGGCGCTGAAATAGGGCCGCAATGGAGCACCCCGAGGAGGCGGCGATGCTGGATATGTGGGCCTGCTAGACTGACCCCTGCCCCCAGCTAGGGCACCACAGAACTCTTTAGAATATTGAAACTGCTTATCCCCCGTCGTCTACTCTTGGCTCCGCTGACGAACACCCTAGATCCTCCGAGCTATCTCCATAACTAGCTCACCCCATCTTAACCTCTCGGGCCATAGTGGCCTGGTTACCCGAGTGCAAACCGGTAATAAACCTTCGCACTCTCTCTGCATCAGTATTAAGTATCATAAGTGCATGGCGAGACAACTCAGAGAATCTCGCCTCATAGTCGGTCACTGACATCTGGCCCTGTTGGAGCTGCTCGAATTGAAATCGCAACTCTTCCCACTAAGAGGGTGGAATATATCTGTCCAGGAAGAGGCGTGTGAACTGGTCCCAAGTCATGGGTAGGAGAACCTGCTAGTCTACCAAGAAGATTGGACTGCCACCATCTACGGGCCCTGCCCTCCAGTTGGAAGGTGGTAAAGTCCACCTCGTGGGACTCCAATATCCTCATGTTGTGCAGTTTGTCCCTGCACCGATCAATAAAGTCCTGGGGCTCCTCATGTCGCTCACTTCCAAAGATAGGAGGATGTATCCTGGTCTATCTTTCAAATAGCTTCTGTAGCTCATCGGCCGTAACTGGTCTGGGCTCAGGTATAGATGCTGCAAATGGCTGAGCTCCGCCCACCGGTAGTTCGCCCGGAGTCTGATATATGGTAGCTGCATGCCCTGGAGCCTGGGTGGTAGGGGTCTGTTCTCCCCCGCCCGCCTAAGATGTGGCTAGGTCTGCTGGAAATAAACCAGCCCGAGTCATAGAATCCATGAACCACATCATACCTCTTGGAATCCTGGTGTAGACATGAAATCCACTGGGGCTGGCTCTGCTGCAGGCACCTCGCCCTGCTCCTCGATAATAAGATCCTCTACTGGATCCATTGATGGCACAATTGGGGCAACTCTAGGGTATCCTCGTCCTCTACCACAAGCTGGAGCCATTCTTCGGCCTATGCCTCGGCCTCTAGCAACAGGGGGAACAACTCCTCCATGATCAGGTACGTCTGCCGCGCGTGTTCTCACCATTTGTGAGAGAATAAGAAAACGATACTTACCACAACATCAACTATATGATAGGGGATGAAGAAAAAGTAGTTTCCTAATACCCTATAGCCTCTCGAAGATAATTACGAACGTCTCCACACCGATCCGCAAGACTCTATTAGGCTTGCTCATAACGTGTGAGACCTACGTGAACCTAGTGCTCTAATACCATGTTGTCACGACCCAATTTCCCCCTATAGGTCGTGATGGAGCCCAACGTCACCGCTAGGCAAGCCAATGGTGAACTAGCCATGTAAATATCCTTTTTAACATTTTAGAAATGGTCGATTTTTAATTATTAATAAGTGAGAGGTGAGAAATATAGTAAAATAAAGTGTGAGCAATTATAAGGACAAGTTTGATGAAATAAATACTCAAAATCATCAAATGCCTACAAGCATAATTCTAAGACATGGTATCACAAGTGTATAAGCTACTAGTAGAATATACAAAATACTAAACTACTGTCTAAAGTAGAGTAGACAAAAAGTAAATACAAAAGAGTGACTTCAGGTACTGCAGAACATACTCGGAAGCAACTCACCGCTAAGTCTCGGAGTATCAAGGGTGCGCTCCGGGATGTCTACCAGATGCACTTGCCTCAGATCCTACACGTTTAGTGCAGAAGTGTAGCATGAGTACATAAACAATATGTACCCAGTAAGTATCCAGTCTAACCTCGAAGAAGTAGTGACGAGGGGTCGACATCGACACTTACTATGGGCCAATAATAAAATACAGGAATTATAAACAGGTATGGAACATGGAAACAATAATAATAATAACACCATAACAAGCAGCAAATAACTGGTCCCTCAACTGATGATAAAATCCCAAGAATCTCTCTAGCCAACACCTACTAACCCCGATTCAACTTCTATCATTAAATAAATTATAACCTCACAAGCCATGAAATAATATTAAGTGTAATCAGATTTCGAGTATTATCACGCACGATTTATGCCGAGGTCGTACGGCCTGATCCAAAAATATACTATGTGCACTGCCAAGGGTCGAACGACATGAACCATAGATGCATCTATTAACCTGCCGAGGCGAACAACCCGCTCCCATGAGAGTAGAGAAGTTTACCTCGCTCACTTGCGATGCGAGTGGACATGTATTTCTTAGAGTTATTAAATATTCCTCAATTCTTCCCAAAAATAGGAGGTCTAAATTGGAGAGTTTCAACCTTAAAATCCCTAATCTCAGCTTTATTTTAGACAATTAATATGGATAATAAACCTAACAGTACAATCAACGCATGATGTAAATCTAAGACTACCCGAACATCTCATGGAATATAGCTACGCACGGACTCTCGTCACCTAGTGCGTACATAGCTCCCCACACAAGTAATTCACAACGCAAATACACCTAAGGGGATGAGTTCCCTCTTACAAGGTTAGGCAAGAGACTTACCTCGTTCTCAAGCTCGCTTCCGATCCACAAATATGCTTTAAATCCTCAACTCGGTTCCAAACAATCTGGGACTAGTCAAGTGTTATATAAATTAATCAACACATATTCAAAAGTTTATAATTGAACTATTGGAGTAATTATCCAACCCAAATTGGAAGATTCCTAAAATTCACCCCCTGGGCCCACGTGCCCGGATTCTGGATATTTTCGAAGATAATTGTTATCCATAACCTCACAAACTCAAATATATCATTTCTACCAAATTTCATAACCATTTTTGTGATTAGATCCCATTTTATCAAAACCCTAGGTTTTTCATCTAAACCCATAATTTTCATAATCTTACATGTTAAAATCTACCCATAATCTATGTATTTAACGTACATTGAATAGGAATTCCTTACCTTCAATATCTAGGTGAAAATCCCTCTCTAAGAAGCCCCAAAATCGCCCAAGAAGTTAAATAAATGAACCAAAAATAGCCTAAGTTCCGTATTAAATGGACCGTTCCGCCTCCAGCGATTTTCGCTTCTGCAGAGAATAGGCCGCTTTTGCGACTCCGCATCTGTGGTATGGTTGGACTCGTATCGAAATGGGTGCTCGGAATTTGTGAGTTTTGTCGGGTTCCGAGGTGCGAACCCGAGGTTGCTCTTTGATTTTGGTTAAGATCGAATCTTTATTATCCGAAACTATTTTCTATGGCTTTTATTTATGATATTAAGTTATTTTGGCTAGATTCGAGCTGTCCGAAAGTGGATTCGCGTGGGAAGGGCTTATTAGTAGATTGATTTAGCTTGTTTAAGATAAGTATCTTGCCTAACTTTGTGAGGGAAAAATTACCCCTTAGGATTGGGTTTAGTTTTTCTAATTGAATTCTGTAGAAGACGTGTATACTAGGTGACAAGTGCGTACACGGGCTTATATATGATATTTGACCGGTTTAGACTCTTAGGTATTTTATAAGCATTTAATTGAAGTTGTTGATACTTGTTCTATCTTTCATTGTCAAGTTATTCTCACATGCTTTAATTGAAGTTGTTATTACATATTCTAGTTTCCATTGTCAAGTTTTCTCCTATATTCATTTATTTGTAGTTGTCATTACATGTTATTCCTTCCGTTGTCGAGTTATTCTCATGCATTTATTTGTAGTTGATAGTTCCCGCTATCTCTTTCCTTGTTAAGCCTAAGTTATGCATTTGATTTGAAATTGCTATTTCATGGAGATACCTTCATTGTTGAGTTGTTGAATTTGTAGTTGTTGAAAGCTATTAACACGGTTGTGGCTGCAATTGTTGGTTATTGGAATATCTTACCTTGTTGAGTTGTTTCTCATTCATTTTGTTATTTTTGAGATTCTTATATACATTGTGGTTGAGCCGTGGACTACGTTTTGTGGTAATATTGTTATTGTTGATTTGGAAATGTTATGGCATATGGGGCACGCGTGGTGCGAGTTAATTATTGTGTTGTGATATTGATACACATGTGGTGGTATAAGGATATGGGTTGATACGCATACAGTGGTATAAGGATATGGGTTGATACGCATGCGGTGGTATAAGGATAGAGGTTGATATACATGCAGTGAGATAAGGATAGGGGTTGATACGCATGCGGTGAGATAAGGAGGGACTTATATGCGTATTGCTAGTAAGAAAATTACTTGAAGCCATGCAGTGAGATAAGGGGGCTAAAACGTGTGTAGCTATTTCAAAAAAAATATTTTTAAAATAAATGCAAGGCTCACGCGGTGATATAAGGAAGATTGTGATTGTTATATGTGAAATGTGAATATGAGGTGTGGTACCTCGGTGTGATTTTGTTGTACATTCTACATTGGAAATGCTTGTTGATTTGAACGGTTATTATTTTTTTCCATTAAATCATCTCACTTTTATTTTGATTGTATTTGGTTATTTGTTATTATTTTTGTTTTGGAACGATTGTGACTTCTTATGTGCTTCATGCACTTTACGTGATTTGCTGTGTTGCTTTAATGTTCCAACTTGTGCATCCGTGTTACTTGGTGAATTAATTTTCAAGATGAACTTACTTGCGTGGAGTCATTATCTCATGCTATGTTGAGTTGCTGGTAACATAACGATTTTAAATAAAAGAATTATTAAGATGCTTTATTTTATGTGACTTTTAAGATACAACTCGTATCTCACTCGGTGTTTTACTATTTTCTTTAATGGTTATCATACTTTACTTTAATTGATTCTCAAATTACACTCATTACCCTATTTGATGATGATGATTTACTTTACTTAAAATTGATATCACGTTTTACTTTAACTAATTCTATATTTAATTCGTTAACTTATCCGATGCTTTACTTTATTTAAAAACGTTATTGTACTTTACCTTATTGATTTCTAAACTAAACTCATTTGATACTGTATTTTGTAGAAATTGTACTTTATTTTACTTTACTTGATTCCTACGACAAACTCATTATGTCATTTGACGCTTTACTTTATTCAAGATTGTTATTATGCCATATTTTATTTAAATAAATCTCTCGAATATTTATTTGGCATTTGACACGGATTCAATGTATGTGGTAGCACGTGGACTTTGCTATGCGAAGGTGATTGATAATGTGGGCACGAGGTGCCATGTGAGCCAGATTTGTGATTGTAGCCTATGAATTGTGATCAGGGGGTGTGGTGCCTCAGAGTGATTATTGTTGTAAATCATGTGTTAGAACGACTTGATTACTTGAATTGTCGTTTGTTTCCCCTAGTTGATTCATTCACATTTTAATTTTGTTCTGATTTCTTTACCATTTTATCACCTGTTGCTTCTTGTTGCCACATGTTTTTTAATATTCCTTCCATTGTTAGCCCTACATTGATGTTCTTTTCACTGTTAGCTTTATATTTAAATACTCACACTATTTATTGTCTAGTAGGTGTCTTGACTTACCTCGTCACTACTCCACCGAGGTTAGTCTTGATACTTACTAGGCACCACTGTGGTATACTCATGCTACTTTTCTGCATATTTTTGTGGATATCCATGTACTTCTGAGCACGCCAGTCGTTAGCTAGTTGTTGGATATTTGCTACGGAGATTTCAAGGTATACCTGCCATTAAATTTTGGGGTTTTGAAAGGCGATTTGAGGTCGGATTTGAGTAATTCTTGTATGGTTGGACTCGTTATCGAATAGGTGTTCGGCTTTTTTAATTTTGGTCGTGTTCCGAGTCACGAGCTCGGGGTTGACATTTTAGTTGACTTTTTATTTCTCCTTAAAGATCATAACTTTATTGTTCAGAATAGTTTCCTATAGTTTATATTTATGGTATAAAGTTGTTTTGGCTAGATTCGAGCCGTTCGGAGTTGGATAATCATGGGAAAGGCCTACTAGTGGATTGAGTTAGCGTGTTTTGAGGAAAGTGTTTTGCCTAACTTTGTGTGGGGGAATTATCCCTTAGGATTGCTGGTTGTTTGTGTTGATTGTGATATGTGAAAGTTGTGTATGCAAGGTGACAAGTGTGTACACGGGTTAAATGTGGAAATTGACTGATTTTAGCTATGTAGATTCCTTTCATGCCTTAATTGAGTTACCTTAATATGTTATATTCATCATTATCAGTCTATCTTCACATGCTCTACTTGTCTTATCTCTTACTTGCTAATTGTCTTTACATGTTTAGTTGAAGTAATGTTTCCTCTATTCCTTATTCATTATTTACCCGTAGAATTCTTTACTTGAAGTTGTTGTTCTTGGGATATCTTATTGTTGAAATTGGTATTGAGTTATGAAGGACATGATTCACATTGAGGCAAAGTTGTAAAGTTGTGAAATACCATTCTTGTTGAGTTATTCACCTTCGATTGTTATTGTTGAGACTTCTGTGTATATTGCGGTTGAGCCATGGGCTATTTATTGTGAAAACACCGTTATTGTTGATATCTTTGGCAAGTTGTGATATTGGGCACTTGAGGTGTGATTTGTGATACATTGTGATATTGATATGCATGCAGCGGTATAAGGTTTTAGGGTTGAAACATATGCGGTAAGATAAGGTGGGCTTGATACGCGTGTTGCTAGTAGGGGAACTACTTGAAGCCACGTGGTGTGATAAGGTGGACTAAAAAGCGGGAAGCTGTTTCGAGAAAAATAATTTTAAAAACTAAATGCAAGGCTCCCGCGGTGATATAAGGAAAGATTGCGAAATGTTTTGTGATTTGAGACTATGAGGCGGTACCTCGGTAGTGATTCTTGTTGATACTTATCTATTACTGCACTTGTGTTTTGTTGCTTAGTTCCGTGTCATAGCATTCCTTGTTTTTCTTCCGTGATGCCTTATTTACCTTAGTTCAGTGTAGCTTATCTCGATGTATATCTCTTTATTGTCCCATTTCTATTGTTATCATTATTTCGCTATTATATACCTGTTCAGATTCTTATTTATTGCAGTAGGGCCTTTACCTAACCTCATCACTACTCTACCGAGGTTAGGCTTGGCACTTACTGGTACAACTTTTGCACAACTTTTTGTGCAGATCCAGGTACCTCCTACTTGTCCAGGCACCAGTGAGACGAGCCCAGTTCGGATACTTCAAGCTACACTAGTCAACCTCTATCTAGTCTATTTTCTTTTCTTATCCTTTTATAGACACTGATGTATAGGGTTGTTCAGTATTTGTAGGTTCTTTATAAATTCTCTATTAATATTGCATGTATGTTAGGGTTACCTAGTGTTAGAGACTAGGTGCCATCACGACATCCTATGGAGGGAAATTGGGATTGTGACAAGTTGGTATCAGAGCTCTAGATTCACAGGTGTTATGAGTCACAAACAGGTTTAGTAGAGTCTCGCGGATTGGTACAGAGACGTCTGTACTTATCTTCGGGAGGCCATGGAACTGTTAGGAAAAGCTTCACTTCTTTGATTCCTTATCGTGCGAATTGTTGACTTCGAAATTCTAAATCTCTGTCTTTCAATTCTATCACAGATGGTAAGGACACTCACAGCTGGATCGGATGATCAGACACGCGCGCCCCTGCTAGAGCCACGAGAGGCCGGGGCCGAGGCTGGGGCAGAGGCCGAGGCCGAGGCCGAGGACAAGCACGTGGTGTAGCCAGAGCACTTGCTCGAGCTTCTACAGAGGAGCCCCGAGTAACTCTAGTTGGAGGGCAGGCACTGAGACGTCTATTACTGCCCCTGCACTTCAGGAGACCCTCGCCTAGTTTTTGAGCATGTTTGGCACTCTAGCTCAGGCATGGTTGATTCCACTTGCTCCAGCCATATCTCAGGCCGAGGGAGGGGCACAGATTCCCGCCACTCGTATCCCAAAGCAGCCAGTTGTCCCAGTTCAGCCCGAGGTTAGGGCAGCAACTTCTGAGGGGGAGCAGCTCAGACTCAAGAGGTACAAGAAGTACCACCCTCCTACTTTTAGCAGTTTAGCTTCAGAGGATGTACATGGTTTTCTTGACGAGTGCCATCATATCCTCCGTACTATGGGTATTGTGGAGTCGAGTGGGGTTGCTTTCACTATGTTCCAGCTTAAGGGAGCGTCTTATCAGTGGTGGCGAGCGTACGACTTGGGTAGCCCAACCGAGGTAGCTTCACTCACCTAGACTCAGTTTTCAAAGATGTTCTTGAGAGAGTTTGTTCCCTAGAGCCTTCGGGATGCATGGTGCACGGAGTTTGAGAAGTTGCGCTAGGGTGCTATGACTGTATTAGAGTATGCTGTCAGGTTCAGCGAGTTGTCCAGACATGCACCAGCCTTAGTCTCAACAGTCAGAGAGTGAGTCCGTCGATTTATCGAGGGGCTCAACAATGGTATTAGATTCAGCATGGCTCGAGAGTTAAAGACTGATACCCCATACCAGCAGGTGGTGGAGATCGCTCAGAGATTGGAGGGTATGTGGGGTGGGGAGAGGGAAGAGAGGGATGCCAAGAGGCCTCGAGATTCTGGCACACATATTGGTGTCCGTGCCCCTGTTGTAACCCGTCATGGTAGAGGTTATGTGAGCCGTCCTGTTCATTCAACACTCCCGGCTTCCAGCGGTATTCTGGCCACTCCCAGGTCTCAAGTTGCCCATTATGCACCGCCACTGTCTAGTGCACCTCCTACACGAGGTGCTTTTAGTAGTCAGCCCAGCCGACCAGGCCCAAGCCAGTCTCAGCAGCCACGTCCTCTGAGAGCTTGTTTTGAGTGTGGTGATACTCGTCATATAGTGAGGGACTGCCCCAGACTTAGGAGCGGTGCACCTCCATAGACCACTCAGGCTCCATGTATTCCATAGGGTCGTCAATTTTCTTAGGCCATAGTTACCGCACCAGTTGCCACTCCACCTGACAGCCAGCTAGAGATGGAGGTCGGGCGGGTAGGGGTCGCCCTAGAGGGGAGGCCAGACCAGATGTTATGCTCTTCCGACTAGGATGGAGGCGGTTGCATCCGACTCAGTTATCATAGGTATTGTTCCGGTTTTTCATAGAGATGCATCAGTCTTATTTGATCCAGGCTCCACTTATTCCAATGTATCATCTTACTTTGCTCCGTATTTGGGTATATCCCGTGATTCTTTAAGTTCTCCTGTCTATGTGTCCACGCCTGTGGGAGATTCCATTATTGTTGACCATGTTTATCGGTTGTGTTTAGTTGTTCTTGGTGGTTTTGAGACTAGAGTTGATCTATTGTTGCTCAGTATGGTAGATTTTGATTTTTTTGTGCATGGATTGGTTGTCGCCCTATCATTCTATTCTTGATTGTCACGCCAAGACGGTGACGTTGGCTATGCCAGATTTTCTGCGGTTGGAGTGGAATGGTACTTTGGATTATGTTCCTAGCAGAGTGGTGTCTTTTATTAAGGCACAGTAGATGGTTGGGAAGGGGTGTAAGGAATATATAGCCTTTGTGAGAGATTTTAGTGCTGATACTCCTACCGTTGAGTCAGTTCCGGTAGTGAGGGATTATACAGATGTATTTTCGGCGGATCTTCCGGGCATGCCGCATGATAGGGATATCGATTTTGGTATTGATTTATTGTTGGGCACTCAACACATTTCTATTCCACCATATCGTATGCCCCCAGCAGAGTTGAATGAGTTAAATGAGTAGTTGCAAGGGTTGCTTGATAAGGGCTTCATTCGGCCTAGTGTGTCACTTTGGGGTGCTCTGGTCTTGTTTGTAAAGAAGAAGGATGGTTCTATGTGCATGTGTATATCGAAAAGGTTACAGTGAAGAACATATATCCGTTGCCACGCATTGATGACCTATTTGATCAACTACAGGGTACCAGAGTGTTCTCGAAGATTGATTTGTGGTCAGGCTATCACCAGTTGAAGATTCGGGATCCAAATATTCTAAAGACTGCCTTCAGGACTCGGTATGGTCATTACGAGTTCCTTGTGATGTCATTTGGGCTGACCAATGCCCTAACAACATTCATGTACTTGATGAACAATGTACTCTAGCCCTATCTTGTCTCATTCATCATTGTGTTTATTGACGACATCTTGGTGTACTCTCGGAGCCGAGAGGATCATGAGCAGTACCTGAGGATCGTGCTTCAGACCTTGAGAGAAAATAAGTTGTATGCAAATTTTTCAAAGTGTGAATTCTAGCTTGATTCAGTGGCTTTTTTGGGTCATATAGTGTTGAGTGAGGGGATCAAGGTGGATCCGAAGAATATTGAAGTAGTGCAGAGTTGTCCCAGACCGTCTTCAGCTACTGAGATCCAGAGTTTTCTTGGTTTGGCAAGGTATTACCGTCATTTCGTAGAGGGTTTCTCATCTATTGCTATATCTATGACAAAATTAACCCAAAATGGTGCTCCGTTCAGATGGACCGAGGAGTATGAGGAGAGCTTTCAAAAGCTCAAGACTACTTTGACTACAACCCCAGTGTTGGTGTTGCCTACGGGTTCGGGGTCTTACACTGTGTATTGTGATGCGTTGCGTGTTGGCCTCGGTGCGGTGTTGATGTAAGACGGTAGGGTGATTGCCTACGCGTCTAGACAGTTGAATGTACATAAGAAGAATTATCATGTCCACGACCTTGAGTTAGCAGCTATTGTTCATGCCTTGAAGATCTGGTGGCACTATTTGTATGGTGTCCCTTGTGAGGTCTTTATCGACCACCGAAGTCTGCAACATTTGTTCAAATAGAAGGATCTTAACTTGCGGCAACAGATATGTTTATAGTTGCTTAAGGACTATGATATCACCATTCTCTAACATCCTGGGAAGGCCAATGTGGTAGCCG
This sequence comes from Nicotiana tabacum, assembly GCF_000715075.1. NCBI lineage: Eukaryota > Viridiplantae > Streptophyta > Magnoliopsida > Solanales > Solanaceae > Nicotiana > Nicotiana tabacum. The sequence continues at coordinate 66,684,745 of NC_134092.1, forward strand.
ATGCCTTGAGTTGAAAGGCGGAGAGCTTGGGCACTTTAGCATATTTACCGGCGGCGGAGAGACCATTAGCATTGGATGTTCAGGCCTTGGCCAGCCAGTTCATTAGATTGGATGTTTTGGAGCCGTGTTGAGTTTTGGCTTACGTGGTTTCTTGGTCTTCTCTATATGATCATATCAGAGAGCATCACTATGACGACCCCCACTTGCTTGTCCTCAAGGACACGGTTCAGCACGGCGATGCCAAAAAGTTACTATTGGGGATGATGGTGTGTTACAGATGCAGGGCCGGCTATGTGTGCCCAATGTAGATGGTTTGCATGAGTTGATTTTTCAGGAGGCCCACAGTTTTCGGTACTCCATTCATCCGGGTGCCGCTAAGATGTATCAAGACTTGAGGCAGCACTATTGGTGGAGGAGAATGAAGAAAGACATAGTGGAGTACGTAGCTCGGTACCTAAATTGTCAGCAGGTGAAGTATGAGCATCAGGGGCCAGGTGAATTGCTTCAAAGGCTAAAGATTCCCAAATGGATATGGGAGCGAGTTACCATGGATTTTGTTGTTGGGCTCTCACGGACTCAGAAGAAGTTTGATGCAGTATGGGTGATTGTTGATAGGTTGACCAAGTCAGCTCATTTCATTCTAGTGGTGACTACTTATTCTTCGGAGCAGCTGGCTCAAGTCTATATTCGCGATATTGTCCGAATTCATAGCGTGCCGGTATCCATCATCTCTGACCGGGGTACGCAGTTTACATCGCGATTCTGGAGGGCCATACAGCGTGAGTTGGGCACACAGGTTGAGTTGAGTACAATATTCCATCCTCATATGGACGGACAGTCCGAGCGCACTATTGAGATATTGGAGGATATGCTTCGTGCTTGTGTGATGGAGTTTGGGGGTTCTTGGGATCAGTTCTTGCCGCTTACGGAGTTTGCCTACAACAACAGCTACCAATCGAGCATTCAGATTGCTCCATATGAGGCCTTGTATGGGAGGCGGTGTCGGTCTCCAGTGGGTTGGTTTGATCCAGGTGAGGCTAGGCTATTGGCTACTGACTTGGTTCAGGATGCTTTGGAAAAGGTTAAATTAATTCAAGATCGGCTTCGTACAGCCCAATCGAGACAAAAGCGTTATGCGGATCAGAAGGTTCGCGATGTTGTGTTCATGGTTGGGGAGTGGGTATTGCTCCGGGTTTTGCCCATGAAGGGTGTTATGAGGTTCGGGAAGAAGGGCATGTTGAGCCCTAGGTATATCAGACCTTTTGAGATTCTTGAGAGGATTGGAGAGGTGGTCTACAAGCTTGCGTTGCCACCTAGTCTAGCGGCAGTTCATCCAGTATTCCATGTTTCTATGCTCCAGAAGTATCATGGTGATCCGTATCATATGTTAGATTACAGTTCAGTCTAATTGGACAAGGATTTATCTTATATTGAGGAGCCGGTGGCCATTTTGGACAGGCAGGTCCGAAAGTTGAGGTTGAAGAACATAGCTTCAGTGAAGGATCGGTGGAGGGGCCAACCAGTCGAGGAGGCGACATGGGAGACCGAGCATGATATGCATAGTCGTTATCCTCATCTTTTCACCACTTCAGGTATGTCTCTATACTCGTTCGAGGACGAATGCTTGTTTTAAGAGGGGGAGGATGTAACGACCCAGCTGGTCATTTTGAGTATTTTAGCCCTGATCCCCTATTTATTGCCTCCTCTATGTGGTATTATGGTTATGTGACTTGCCAGGGGTGTTTGGTTTTGGTTTCAGGTGAGTTTCGGAGTGAAATAGGACGCATAGTCCCTAAGTTGAAGCTTTAAATTGAAAAAGTTGGCCGTAGTTTGACATTTGTGTAGACAACTCTGGAATGGAGTTTTGATGGTTCCAAGCTTCGTATGGTGATTTTGGACTTAGGAGCATATCCGGATGTTGATTTGGAGGTCTGTAGGTCATTTCGGCTTGAATTAGCAAAAGTTAGAATGTTGAAGGTTTGGAAGGTTGAGAATTTTAACCGGGAGTTGACTTTTTTGATACCGAGTTCAGATTCCAATTCCGGAAGTGGGAATAAGTCTGTCATGTCATTTACTTGTGTGCAAAATTTGAAGTCGATCGGAGTTGTTTTGGTTGGAATCGGCATTAGTTTTGGAATTCGGAAGTTCATAGTTTCAATAGGCTTAAATTGGCTTGCGATTCGTAGAATCGATGTTGTTTGATGTGGTTTTTGGCCTCGAGTAGGTCCGTTATGTGTTTTGGAACTTGTTGGTATATTCAGACCGGATCCCGGGGTCCCCGGGTGTAATTCGGATTGAATTCGGATCAAATTTGGACTTGTGTGATTGCTGAAGCTAGGCTGTGTCTGGTGCTATCACACTTGCGCACTTTGGGCCGCAAGTGCGGTGCCGCAGAAATGACCTTTGAGCTGTAGAAGCGAGTTTGGTCTTGCCCAGCTAGGATCGCAGATGCGGTCAGTGCTCCGCAGAAGCGATCCATAGGTCACAGAATCGAGGGCGCAGATGCGCTAGGGTGGTCCGCAGAAGCGAAATCTTAGGACCTTAGTGAGAGCCGCACCTGCGATGGAAATTCCGCAGCTGGGGAGCCGCAACTGCGGCTGTGAGTTCATAGATGCAAATTCACTGGGCAGAAAAGGGCTAAGTTCGAGGGTTTGATTTCATTATTCATTTTTGGACCTATAGAGCCTGGTTTGTGGCGATGTTTCGAGATATTTTCTAGAAATTCATCAGGGTAAGAGATTCTAACTCGGTTTTGGCTATATTACTTGAATCCATTGTTATTTTCATCATTTAATTAGTGATTTGAGTTGGAAATTTGGTGAAATATTGTGAAAACTTCTTAGATTAAATTTTGGGGTTTTGAAAAGCGATTTGAGGTCGGATTTGGGTAATTCTAGTATGGTTGGACTCGTTAACGAATGGGTGTTCAGATTTTGTAATTTTGGTGCGGTTCCGAGGCACGAGCCCAGGGTTAACTTTTTGAGTTGGCTTTTTATTTCTCCTTAAATATGTAATTATATTGTTCAAAATCGTTTCATATAGTTATATTTATGGTATGAAGTTATTTTGGCTAGATTAGAGCCGTTCAAAGTTGGATAATCAAGGGAAAGGCCCACTAGTGGATTGAGTTTGCGTGTTTTGAGGTAAGTGTCTTGCCTAACTTTGTATGGGGGAATTACCCTGTAGGATTGCTATTGGTTTGTGATAATTGTGATATGTGAAAGTCGTGTACGCAAGGTGATAAAGTGTGTACACGGGTTAAATGTGGAAATTGACTGATTTTAGCTATGTAGATTCCTTTCATGCCTTAATTGAGTTACCTTAACATGATATGTTCATCATTATTAGTCTATCTTCACATGCTCTACTTGTTTTATCGCTTACTTGCTAATTGTCTTTACATGTTTAGTTGAAGTAATGTTTCCTCTCTTCCTTATTCATTATTTACCTAGAATTCTTTACTTGAAGTTGTTGTTCTTGGGATATCTTGTTGTTGAAATTAGTATTGAGTTATGAAGGTTGTGATTCACATTGAGGCAAAGTTTTAATGTTTTGAAATACCATTCTTGTTGAGTTATTCACCTTCGATTGTTATTGTTGAGACTTCTGTGCATATTCTGGTTGAGCCATGGGCTATTTATTATGAAAACACCGTTATTGTTGACTCCTTTGGCAAGTTGTGATATTGGGCACTTGAGGTGCGATTTGTGATACATTGTGATATTGATACGCATGCGGTGGTATAAGGTTTTGGGGTTGAAACATATGTGGTGAGATAAGGCGGGCTTGATACGCGTGTTGCTAGTAGGGAAACTACTTGAAGCCATACAGTGTGACAAGATCGGCAAAAATGCGGGAAGCTATTTCGGGAAAAATGATTTTCAAAACTAAATGCAAGGCTCCCGCGGTGATATAAGGAAAGATTGCGAAATGTTTTGTGATTTGAGACTACGAGGCGGTACCTCGGTAGTGATTCTTGTTGATACTTTTCTATTACTGCACTTGTGTTTTGTTGCTTAGTTCCGTGTCATAGCATTCCTTGTTTTTCTTCCGTGATGCCTTATTTACCTTAGTTCAGTGTAGCTTATCTCGATGTATATCTCTTTATTGTCCCATTTCTATTGTTATCATTATTTCGCTATTATATACCTGTTCAGATTCTTATTTATTGCAGTAGGGCCTTCACCTAACCTCGTCACTACTCTACCGAGGTTAGGCTTGGTACTTACTGGGTACCATTGTGGTGTATTCATGCTACACTTCTGCACATCTTTTTGTGCAGATCCAGGTACCTCCTACTTGTCCAGGCACCAGTGAGACGAGCCCAGTTCAGAGACTTCAAGGTATACATACCAGCGTCCGCTGGCCTCGGAGTCACCCTCTATCTAGTCTATTTTCTTTTCTCATCTTTTTATAGATATTGATGTATAGGGATGTTCAGTACCATCTTATAGAGCTTGTGACTTGTATTCGTCGAATTTTGGGAAGTTGTGTTCTGTTGAATTATGGATTTTCTTTATATGATAGTGGATGAGTTATTTGAAGGTTCTTTATAAATTCTATATTAATATTGCATGTATGTTAGGCTTACCTAGTCTTAGAGACTAGGTTCCATGACAACATCCTACGAAGGGAAATTGGGGTCTTGATAGTGATAAAGCATAGGATTTCCTGAGTGTATACGCATGGTTCTTGTTAAGTTGAGATTCAAGAAGTTGCACTTAGAGAACATGCCTGCAGAATTTCACCTGCATGCTTAGCTACTTTCTATTATCTGTTTGGTTTGCTTCTGAATTTGGGCCTAGTCTGTTGGGCCAAACTTGGTATTGGGTCCAAATCGCAATGTCCGCTTTATCCTGTGTGCCTGAAGTTTGGGCTTGCCGTTTGCATGAAATTGTGAGATTGTTGAAGGCCCAGAAGTATGACTGGGTTATTTGTGTATTCATATTAGGCCTGTGGTCATTTTTTGTTTGTAATAACTTGTAAAGACGAATAATGGAAAAATAATTGAAATGGGCCTGAGGATAGTTTAGTTCTTGCATGTTTCGTTAGATAAAATGCCTATAGGTTCCAACATCCTTACCTGCTACTTGTCGTTATAAATCACACTTAATTTCCTACGTGCTACCTACTACTAGCTATCATGCCTATAAGATTCTCATCTTCTGCCCGCTTCACTTAGAAATCATGAGTCTATGACTTTAACTAATATGAATTGAACACTGCCTATATTATTTGCATAATAGGTTAGCAAACCAGTAATATCACCTAGTTAACATGCCTATAGGGTCTCTTATGTGTTAAATTGTATGCTTATCTTCACCACAACCCAGATATCATGTTCTTACACTTAGAAAGCATGCATATAGGACCTACTATATGCTAATTTGCTCAATTGTTTGTGCCACTGCTCTTAGAGATCATATTCCTAGGGCTTTACACCTAGAAATTATGGGTATAGAATTACAAGTAATGACTTGTGCTAGTTGATCACTTTATAACATACACAATCTAAGGCCCATGTCACATAGAAACCCTGCCTATAGGATCTGATAACGAAAACCTGTTTTTGTATTTTTGCTATGACATCCACGTAGAGATCATGCCTATAGGATTAATACTTAGATAGTTTATAGCCCTCACTATCATAACTGGCCACTTACAATTGTCACTTAAAAATCTTGTCTTAGGCCTAAACAAAATAATTCAATGTTACAAGTTAGTTTATATAACTGTCCGACACATCCTCACATCTAGAAACCATGCTCATATAATATAACCTATCCAATATATCATCAGATTCAATTCTGTCACCTCTTTAAAATCAGTGTAATTAGTAATAGTCTTTGCATCTATATGAGTCTATATGGGAGGTAAATGAGATCCCTTTACATGCTAATTGTATTCTTTGAAGTCCTACGTGTTTAACTTGTTTGGCACTTAGTTTTTATTTTTGAGCAACCGCAGGACGATTCTAGAACTACCCTCATAGCTGTCCAATACCTCCTGGACTATAGGAACGGGATGGGTAGGCACCCATAGGGTACGGTTTAGAATTGAATTAGTACTCATTCGGTAAATAGCTTAAAGGTAGTAAGCGGGTAGTTGGAGATGATAGTCTGTGCTCGCTAGATAATATGAGCAACCATTGCACTTAAGGTTGCGAAGTATTATTTATGTTGCATGAGATGATCCTTTAGGCTTAAAAATTTAGGACCCTCCACTATATCTAATTATTCATGTATATTCTATCCAAGCTTAGTGATCAACACTTAGGATTTGTTAAAGTAGCCCTGAGGTTTGAACATCTGTGTAATCACAAGATTTGTTGATTAATATTAGTTAATTAATGAGTTATTTTCTTATTCCATTCTCAATTATATCTTTGTATTATATTTGTGCCACTTCTTCAAATATCCTCTAATTTAGTTGATTATTAGTAATTGAACTACATTCGGTCATTATTTAACCGCTTATTCACCTAGTATAATAATGAATTAATTTGTATGTTCACTTAGGATAATTTAGTTAATAACTTAATATTCCCATATAGCTTAAAATTCCATTGGGAACCACAGTTGTGGACCTCGAAGAGTGCCTAACACCTTCTTTTCGAGGTAATTTGAGCCATTACCCGATCTTTGGCAACGTTGACTAGTTGAAAAAGAGTTATCTCCAAATATGTGCCCTAACACACCTTAAATTGTTAGGTAACGACTCTTATATTTTAATCCAATTTAAAAGAATTATCAACTGTCAAAAACCGCTTTTGTGAGAAAATAGAGAACGACAGCATGTAGACTCCGCTAGGGATAACTTAGGCTCTTATCATAACAGATTTTTGCGTGTGTGGGATGATTATTTGAGTTGTTTTGTTTGACTTATTTCATGCACCTCCCTTTCCCCATCCCTTTACTTGCTCAAAGTTGTTACACCATGAAATTCCCTTTCTCTTTTCCTTTATTTATTTTACTGTTCAACTATGCTTTTCGAATTTTATGATTATTTGATAACCATGCTGACTATTTTCCTTTCTTTCCTTTTTTGCCCTTATTTATTTACCGCATTATCAAATACTGTCTTTATATGTTTTCTTACCATGTAAAATTACTTGGCTATATGTTACCGTTTTTTCATAAGTATGCTTTCAATTTCATATTTCACTTGTGCCTATTATCAACATAGCGGCGCTTGATGAGTGTCCGAGCTTTCCAAAAATACTCTTTTAAATCGGTAAAGGCTTATTAACGGAAGAATATACGATCTGCGGTGCAGTTGATGGTCTACTGCCTTCCCCTCTCACGTTGCCTGCTTGAGAGTACCGGTTAGACCTTTAGAAACCTACTCTGATCGAAACTCTGCATGCATCATGTTAAAACTAGGATGGATGAATACCCTTGGTATATTAAGTCCATTTATATAATCCTTGTCCAAAGTCCAAAGGGATTCCTACAATCCCGAGGGATACTCTCATGCTATGTGCATTACTTGGAGAAAATATATCAACATGTTGACTGTTATTGCTTAATTAATCAAATTAGGAGGGGGTAGGGCTAACTCTTTTTCAACGCAGGAAAATGAAGCATGACATCCCTAGGTTCGGTATGGTCCAAAGCATTTCATCCAAGCTGATCGACTGGTGGAAAGACTTCCCGTAGTGTGACAGGAATCATGAGAGAAGGGTACTGGGTAACTTTCCATCCTTATGGATGTTCAGCCATGCAATGAATTGATCGAGGCCAATACTATGTTTTGGGATGATAAAAGGGACATCTTTTAATTCAGAAACTTGGAGATGATCCCACTATTGGAGGAAATCAGAGGTTTTGCTAGAACGCCTTGTGATAATCTCGGCCTGCTGGTACCGAAAAACCGTACACCTCACGGTTTTCTGAAAATGTTTAAGATAAAAAAGAACGCTGAACTGGGTTGTTTAAAGAAGTCTTACATTTCTTTTTACTTTCTGTATGAACGGTATGGACACAGAAAATCATATAGGTTGTTTCGCGAAGAATTGGCCATTACTTCTGTTGGTTGGATTCATCGTAGGGTCTATGTTTTCATTGTGTGTTTCTTAGGGCTGCTAATCTTCCTGATGCAAGGGGAAAAGATCCATAGCCGACTGGCCATGGTAGCCAGAACCATGATAGAGGGAATCGAAGGACAAGCCTATACTAATATCCCTATGATATTGGCAGAAATGTACTGAGCCCAGGATCGATGCAAGCACGAGGCATGTTAATTTGAGGAGAAATCTTTTGTTGCAAGTATGTCTGATAGAACACCTCCAGAGAGGTGATTGCCGTCAAGAATTTCTTTGCAGACCAGTATACGACTATATTGCTAGCCACCATCCAAAGAAGATGAATTTTGCTCTAGAGAGATTCGCAAGGTCCGCTGATGCTAAGGGATGGGCGCACCTCTTTAGAAACTTGACTGAAGAACAGGTACAGTGGATGTTTGAATGGTTTCCGAGCAAGGATCTTATCATACGATCCAAGAAGGCTACTCATCTGGTGCTGATAGGGTTACGAGGTATTTACCCTTATGCTCCAATGAGGGTGACGAGGCAAGTTGTAAGGAAGTAGGTCATACCACAGGTATCCAACATGACACAATACAAGGCCGACTTCATGGGAGATGTCATACCCTTTAAGTTTGAAGCTCAACATATCTAGAATCAAAAGACCATTGTCGGGGAAGAAACCATAGAGCCTGATAGATATCATGCTGACCACATGTGCTACTATATTTCGTGGCTAGAATATGACTTAACTGGGGATGTCAAGCCGTGTATCAAGCTGAAGGGAAGGATCATAGACGAAGAGGCTGGGGCCCAAGTGAAATACAGAAGATTGTGAAAGAGGGTATTTTAATCCAAAGCCAAGCATAGGGAGCAACGCAAGACGAACATGGAAGCTATAAGAGAATGGAGAGATATAGCAAACAAATCAACAGAAAGGTTGGAATATTTGGAACAGGGATTAATGGAGTTAGAGGGGAAGATGAGGAAGAGGATCTAGGACTGCTAGGGTACGATATATGATAAGGGTGGAAAGTTGGCAATGACTTACCTGTTGATTGACAAATTCCACCACGGGAACATGATTGAAGGAGTGAAGAAGGCAAGACATGGAGAAGGGCCATCCGGGATCAAGTAGAATGGGGAATTTCCTTTTATGTAATGAGACTTCAAAATCATTTCATAGTTAACATTATATTTCGTTTTAGAGATGATGTAATTGGGCCGTGAGCCATTATGATTCTATTTCCTTAATTCATTTTAGTAATAGAATGATTTGATTTATTTCGAGTTAATGGAATGAAATATGTTGGCACAAATTTCTCCAAGTTTATCTGTCGTTTTAGGCCTACCTCAGGAACAATGAGGTTCCAAATTAGGATGCGAGCTGTTAAATGCCTTATGTGCTATCTGTTTAAATACTGCAACATTCTTTTCTCATTTTTACCTTACTGACTTGACTACTTTTTATTTTTTCTTTCTTTGATTATTCCCATTCCCAAAGGTTGATTCGTGCACTCTAGCAACTTCAACATATAATACAAGATCTAGAGATCCTCCCCCTCCTCCCCTTCCTAACAACATCAAAGACAAAGGTAAAGGGAAAATGAATATATTGAGTGGAAATAGGAAAGACAATGCTCCTCTAGCAGAAAATATAGCAACCTCCGATGGGAGAAGTACACCGGGGCAGAACGAGTTGGTTCTGTGCTTAGAACAAAAGATCCTGGAATTGCAAAGTGAGTTAGAGCAGGTCCGCAACCTCACCATCTTGTCCCTCACCCTAAACGTCCCATACATCAACCACCAAAACATCATTACCCAGAACCCACCACAACCTAAGAACCTACAACTACTAGCACCACAAAATCCTCTTACCACTTAACAATAACAAAACCTCGTACCTCCCCAAAATTTGAATCCTCCACCGCTACAAGTTCCGCAACAACACTATCTCAACATAACTCAATACTAACAAACTGCCACTTAGCCATCTTCTCAAAACGTACCACAACCTACCCACGATCTACCGCAAGCATCCATCAATGATTACCCATATTCCCAAGTCCTTGGCACCTACCAAAGCAACCCCATATACATGGAAACTTTGCCATATGCACCCCAACGAAACCTATATGCACCCAAACTCATGGAGAAGGACCTGCTCATTAAAAATATGACCACGGAGTTGAAGAAGCTATCTGGAAGGATCCAGAGTGTCGAAGGAGGAAAGAGTATTGAAGGCCTGAACTACAAAAATTTATGTATTCAACCTAATGTTGAACTGCCCGAGGGTTACAAACCCTCAAAGTTCAAGATTTTTGATGGTACCGGCGATCCCAAAGCACACCTAAGAACTTATTGTGACAAGCTCATAGGCGTGGATAAAAATGAGCAAATTCGCATGAAGCTGTTTATGCAAAGTCTTACAGGGGAAGCCCTGGAACAGTATATCAGTCAGAACCGGAGAAAGTGGTCCAGGTATGTGAGTATGGCATCAAACTTCATGGACATGTTTAGGTTCAACATACAAAATGCTCCAGATATGGTCTAAATTCAAAACCTCAAGAAGAAACCCACATAAACTTTCTGTGAGTATGCTACCCATTGGAGATCTGAAGCTGCTATGCTAAGGCCACTGCTAGAGGAAGAACAAATGAGTAAGTTCTTCGTCTGAGCCCAGGACCCGCAATAGTATGAAAGGTTGATGGTCATAGAAAACCACAAATTTTCTGACATCATCAAGTTAGGACAAAGAATCGAAGAAGGTATCAAGAGTGGCGTGGTCACCAACTTCGAAGCTTTGCAAGCTACTAAAAAAGCTTTACAGTTAGGGATCTCGAATAAGAAGGAAGTGGGTGTCGTGATCGTAGCCCAGGGGATAAAATCTCCACTCACCTATCCAACACCCCCGCCAGTATATCATCCTTCATCCCTAAAATACAACTATCCTGCTACCACCTACCATACCTATAATACTCAGCCAACATATTATCACTCACCTCCACCTACCCGATAGAACTACCCTAAACCGCGAGCCAACTTTGACCGCAGACCACCTAGGCAATATACCCCTCTCTTTGGGTCTATAACCCAACTGTATGAAATGCTAAAGGCTGTCGTTTATATCAATCCCTACGGTAGCAACTGAAAGCTTAGCCTAGTGGATCAAACCCAACAAAACATGTGCCTATCACTCTGGCATAAAAGGACATACCATTGAAGAGTGTCGCACACTGAAGTATAAGATTCAAACACTGATATACAAAAAGGTGATACAATTGAAAGAGCCTACACCCAATGTCCACAATAAGCCCCTTCCCAACCATAGGGGTGATGGGATAAACATGATTGAAACTGATAAAGAATGGCAGCAAGAAGGGTCCAATGGTTTTATTCAAGATGGAGATACTGTTGGCATTCCCTGTAGTGCCCTCGCCGGTTGTGGTGCAAGCCAAAGCACCATTTGAGTCAAAGTGGCCATACCTAGGCCACCGTTCACTGTAATGGTAGCTCTGTTACCTGCTTATCACCCTAAAGTTGTGCCATAGGACTATGTGGCCGAAGTTAGAAGAAAAGGATAAGGCAAAAGAAGCAGGTGCTTCTCAAGGAATGACTAGAATAGGAAGAGTGTACACACCAGAGAACCTTGCCCAAGGAGCATCAAGTAAGGAAACTGCACCGAAGCCACCTGTTGTGGAAACATGTACTGATGGCTTGTGAAGGAAAGTGCAGGCCAAGGAATATTCTATTGTTAATTATCTGAACGAAACCTTGCCTAGATATCAATTCTATCATTGCTGCAGAATTCAAACACATACAAGAATGCCTTGATGAAGGTATTAAGTGATGCTTATGTGCCCGTTGGCATCACTAGTGGAGAAATGGAGAGCATGGTGGGATAAATACTAGAAACGCACAAAATCACTTTCCATAAAGACGAGTTTCCACCGGAAGGTTTGAGCCATAATCGGGCATTGCAAATTACCGGGCAATATGAAGACAAGTTCATTGACTGGGTTTTGATTCATGGAGGTTCAAGTTTGAATATATGTCCTTCGACCACTTTAAGAAGGATGGGTATAGGTATATCTGAGGCAAGGGAGTATGAACGTGAAAGCATTTGACGGTCGCAGAGAGCTACAATCGAGGAAATCGATTTGAGTTTGAAGATATGTCCAACTGTGTTTGATGTTGAGTTCCAAGTACTAGACATCTCCACCACTTACAACATGCTATTGGGACGACCATGGATACACATGGCCGGGGTAGTTGCTTCTACCCTACATCAGGCTGTGAAATTCAAGTGGAATCACCATGAGGTGGTCATTCACGGAGAAAGTAACAATCCTATTTATACCAACCAAACTGTACTGGCTGTTGAAGGCAAGAGAAAGCTAGGAGGAGAAACGTCCATATCATTGAATGGGTGAACATCGTTGATAAGGGATGACGATGGAGTGACAAAGTGCTAAGCATGTTGCTTTGATTGGGATACGAACCGGGTCGAGGTCTCGGCCCTAAGCTTCAGGGGATAACAAAACCAATACGACTGCGGTCTCAGAACACCACCTTTGGTCTTGTGTATGAATACACCGTATAGGAATATCCGGACTGGTCGCCTCTATGGAACGATTTCTACTATCCACTGCCCAAACCCATACCACCATTGTACCAGACCTTCCGCAAGGCTAACTTGATTTGGGGTTCTAAAGAAGATGCGATTCTAGCAGGCATAAGAAGTTTGTTCCTGACCAAAGAAGACATGGAGTGCAACATGATTTTGGGAGAGGAGGTGGAGGATTCCACTATCCATATAGCAGGAGATGTTCTAGAAAATTGGACTGCTACACCGTTCCGGGATTGTCGAGCACCTAGGTAGCTTTGGCAGACTTGCATGTTTTTAAAATTTGTTTTCTAGCATTTAAGACATTCAGTATTTCTATTTTGAAATAAGTACTCGAGACATCGAGTTATGCTTGTTTTGACACAATTTATGTTTTAATAAGTGCGTTATTTGTTTATTTATATTATCATCTTTTTATATTTCAGCATAATTATTTCCTATTCTGTTGAATCTACAACTGTGACATGTAATGAGATAAAACAACACAATGAGAGTGATTTAGAGGAATGGGAGAATGATGTAATACCTAAGGAAATCTTAAGAGAAGTAGAGGATTTTGAGAACAAACCCTAGTTGAATTTAGAGGAAAACCGAAGCGGTTAATTTGGGGGGATACCGAAACAGTCAAAGAGACATGCATTAGGATCCATCTATCACCGTCTGACAAACAAGAGTACATCAGATTTTTTGAAAGAATACGAGGATATATTTGCCTGGTCATATAACGAGATGACATGGTTGAGCACATCCATAGTGGCCCATAAGCTACCTACCAACCCAATGTGTCCACTAGTAAAGCAGAAACTCAGGAAATTCAAGCCAGACATGAGTTTGAAAATAAAAGTAGAGTTTACCAAAGAGATCAACGCCAAGATTCTTCGAATGGTTGAATACCCGACTTGGCTAGCTAAAATGGTACCCGTGCCAAAGAAAGATGGAAACGTCAGGGTATGCGTCGACTATAGAGATCTGAACAGAGCAAGCCTGGAGGATGATTTCCTGCTGCCAAAGATACATATCTTGATCAACAATTATACCAAGCATGAAATCTAGTCCTTTATCGATTGTTTCGTTGGATATCACCAGATCTGGATGGATGAAAAAGACGTAGAGAAAATGGTCTTCATTATGCCATAGGGTATGTATTGCTATAAAATGATGTCGTTTGTTTTAAAGAATGCGGAGCTACTTACATGAGGGCCATGACTACCCTCTTTCATGATATGAACCACAGAGAGATCGAGGTTTTTATGGATGACATCATTATCAAATCCAAAAAGAGCTCAAATCACATAGCAGACTAGAGAATGTTTTTTGACTGCCTGCGGAGATACAACCTGAATTTGAACCCCACAAAATCTACCTTCGGGGTCCCTGCTAGGAAACTACTAGGTTTCATTGTCAGCCGCAGAGGAATCGAGTTAGATCCATCATAGATAAAATCCATCCAAGATTTTCCGCCACCTAAGAAAAAGAAAGATGTGATGAGTTTCTTGGGCCATCTAAATTACATAAGTCGTTTCATATCCCAGTCGACAATGATATGCAAACCAATCTTCAAAATGTTGAGAAAAGATGATGCGACAAGTTGGACCAAGGAATGTCAAAAGCCATTCGACAATATTAAGGAGTATCTGTCCAAACCTCCCGTGTTGGTCCCATTGGAGCCCAGGAGACCTCTACTACTGTACATGTCTGTGTTGGATGGAGAATTTGGATGCATCTTGGGACAACACAATGAGACCGGAAGGAAAGATCAAGCCATATACTATCTGAGTAAGAAGTTCACACCCTATGAAGCTCGGTATACTTTATTGGAGTGTACTTGTTGTGCCTTGACATGGATAGACCAAAAGTTGAGGCACTATTTATGCGCATACACTACATACCTCATATCAAGAATGGACCCCTTAAAGAACATTTTGTTTAGAAACCTATGCCCACGGGAAAGTTGGAAAAGTGGAAAATACTATCGAGTGAGTTGGACATTATCTATGTGACTCAAATGGCAATCAAGGGGCAAGCATTGGCCGATTATCTGGCAGAGAATTCTATGGATGGAGAATACAAACCATTGAAGACGTATTTTCCTGACGAAGAGGTATCGTTCATAGGGGAGGATATCGCAGAAGCTTACGATGGGTGGAGATTATTTTTTGACAAAGCCACAAAATTCAAAGGAGTGGGCATCAGAGCTGTCCTAGTATTGAAAACCGGCCAACACTATCCGATATCTGCCAATCTCAGATTCCCATGCACTAACAATATGGCGCAATATGAAGCTTACATTTTGGGGTTCATGTTAGTCATTGGCATTAACATCTAGGAAATATTAGTGATTAGAGATTTAGACCTATTGATACATCAGGCACTTGGAGAATGGGCCACCAAGAATACCAAGATACTACCGTACTTGCATTATGTGCAAGGATTGATCAAGAGATTCGTAAATAAAGAATTTAAGTATGTTCCCATGATTCAGAATGAATTCACAGACACGTTGGCCACATTTTGTTCCCTGATACAACATCCAGATAAGAATTATATTGATCCTAACTTGATAGAGATCTGCAAGCTACCTGCCTATTGCGCCCATGTCAAAGAAGAATTTGATGGGAAACTATGGTTTCACGATATCATGGAGTATATATAAATGGGAGAATACTCGGAAAGTGCTACACATACTCAAAAGCGCACATTACAAAGACTAGCTAATCATTTCTTCTGGAGTGGAAGAATTCAATATAGAAGGACTCATGATCTTGGGTTGTTCAGATGCATGGATGCCAAAGAAGCATCCAGAGTGCTTGAAGAGATACATGCCAGAACATGCGGGCCTCACATGAATGGATTCGTTCTAGCCAAGAAGATATTGAGGGCGGGATACTTTTGGATGACTATGGAGACTGACTACATCAAGTACGTACAGAAGTGTCATAAGTGCTAGGTACATGCAGATACAATACAGGTTCTACCCAATGAACTCAATGTGACGAGTTCGCCCTAGACTTTCACTTCTTGGGGCATGGATGTCATTGGCCCGATCAAGCCTGCCGTCTCCAACGGACACAAACTTATCTTGGTAGCCATTGATTACTTCACCAAATAGGTTGAAGCTGCCTCCTACAAAGATGTAACAAAGAAGGTCAAAGAAGATTTTGTCCGAAATCGTATTATTTGTCGGTTCGGTGTTCCCGAGTCAATTATCACTGACAATGCCACCAACCTCAATAGTGATATGATACAACCCATGTGCGAGACATTCAACATCAAGCATCGAAATTCAACCGCATACAGACCTCAGATGAACAGAGTTGTAGAAGCCGCCAACAAGAATATTAAGAAGATACTAAGGAAGATGATAGACAACTACAAACATTGGCATGAGAAGTTACCATTTACTTTGCTTGGATACCGCACCACAGTTCGAACATCAACTGAAGCTGTTATAACCGTTGAGGTAGAAATCCCTTCCTTACAGATCATACAAGAAGCCGAGCTAAGTGACGCAAAATAGGTACAAAATCGATATGATCAGTTGGATCTCATTGACGGAAAAGAATGAATGTAGTGTGTCACAGTCAACTTTACCAGAATAGAATTGCAAAGTCTTTCAACAAGAAAGTAAGACCAAAACAGTTCACACCGGGGCAATTGGTTCAGAAGCGAATCTTCCCACATCAGGATACGGCAAAGGGTGAATTCTCACCAAATTGGCAGGGTCCTTATATAGTTCACCGAGTTCTAACAGGAGGAGCACTCATACTAGCATAAATGGATGGAGAGATATGGCCAAAGCCCATCAATTTAGATGACGTCAAAAGATATTAAATCTAAGATTGAATTCACACTTTCTTCATGATGTAACATGAACTACACTTGACCTGATTCCCGTTTAAGAAGGGATATGCAGGCAGCCCTGTGGGTTCGGTCACATTATAATAAAATTTCTATTTTCCTCCATGATTATAGGTTGGGAAAAATTTGAATCAGATCCAATATTGTCGCGCCAAGAGTCGCCAAAAGAGTATTATCAAGAAATATATCAGAGCCGATCCGTCAGAACTAGGGTGGAATTCAAATTTTGAGGGAGTCCAAACAATTCTATACAGGATAAGGATGTTGCAATGTCTAAAAGCATGTCACGGTTATGATTTGACGGAAAACTATCTATTTTTATGTATTATCACGCATTTTAAATAACTGCATTCTCTCTATTTTGGTAAGTACAAACGATATATGCTTTCAAACTCAAATTTTGTAATAGCCAAATACTAACCAAGCTAGCTCAAAGCACAAAAGCAGCAAGATCAGAAAGCAAAGCCAAGAGCAAGGACGAAACGCGAAGTCGGAAATTTTAAGTTGGAAGTTTGACCGGGGAGTTGAATTTTTGATATCGGGGTCGGAATCCAGTTTTGAAAATTTTCATAGGTCTGTTATGTCATTTATAACTTGTGTGCAAAATTTGAGGTCAATTCGAACTTAATTTGATAGGTTTTCACGTCGAATGTACAAGTTGAAATTTTTTAGTTTCATTAAGCTTGAATTGGGGTATGATTCGTGGTTTTAGCGTTGTTTGATGTGATTTGAGGTTTCGACTAAGTCCGTAATATGTTTTGAGACTTGTTGGTATGCTCGGATAGGGTACCGAGTGGGTCGGATGAGTTTTGGGGTGGTTTCGGACCATTTCTAGGCCATTTTTAGTTGCTGGTTTTTGGCCACAGAAGTATACATCGCGATCGCGGACAAACGATCACGATCACAAAGAGCAATTTTGATGTTTTGACACTGTGAATCGCGATCGTGGAAGACTTTTCGCCATCGCATAGATGAAATTCCTGTCGCACTAACCCGACTTTGGAAGCTCATAGCTCGCAATCTATAAGAAATTTGGAGATGATCCAAAACCAAAAGTTGTAGTTCTTTGTGTCTAGTTTTTAGAAAGGTAAACCATTTATCATTTGGAGGTGTTTAATAAAGGTTATAGTAGATATACTACAGTCTATCCGGGAAGAGTATGGAAATCTCTATTGTATAGGGCTAATTTTGGAAGCTTATATCTCGAAATATATAAGGAATTGGGAGATAAGAAACAAATGAAAGTTATAGAACTTGAAGTCTAGTTTTCATAAAGTTAAACCATTCATCATTTGGAATTTTGTACAAAAGGTTATGACCATTATACTAGAGGCTATCTGGAAGGGTTGGGGAGTTTGTTCTTCGCGATCGCGAATGGTTTTCCGCGATTGCGAAGAGCAATTTGGGGGCTGAAAAATTTTGTGCTTCGCAATCGCGAAGCATTTTCCGCGATCGCGAAGAGTAAATACCTGGGCAGTAGTTATATTTCAAGGTTTCGGCCATTTTTAACATATTTGGAGCTATGGAGCTCGGATTAAAGCGATATTTGAGGCGATTTTCACCATATGGATTGGGGTAAGTGTTCTATATCCTAAAGTGTGTATATTTCATGAATCTATGATTATATTCATCGTTTAATTTGAATTTTAATGGAAGAAATCAAGATTTTTGTAAAATCTTTCAAAAACAAAAATTTAAGATTTGGAGGTCGAGTTGTTTTTGGAATTCGATAAAATCACGTTACACACCTAATTGAATGGTCAAAACACCGATCCGAGGTCCTTTTCATAAAATATTTGTTATGGTCAACTCAAGTTATTTTTAAAGCCAAAAATAATATTTTCTTCAAATTATCACATAAAAGCTTTTCAAAAAGCAACACAGACCATCTACACAAACCTATAAACATCAAATGGAGGTAACAAAGGCATCGAAATATGGAAATAAATGCTAATACTCAAAATAACCTATCGGGTCATCACATTTTTAGACTATTACCTGTAACAACCGGCCGGTCATTTTGAGAATTTGCATTCCGTTCAGCTATTTGAAGTTTTGAGAAGCTTCGTATGATGTATTATGACTTGTGGATATAATCTGTTTTGGTTTTTCAGGTGTTTCAAAATTTATTTGGAAGAATGATTCTCAACTAGGAAGCTTTAAGTTGGAAGAGTTGACCAAGTTTGACTTTTGAGTGTTTGACCTTGAATCAGAGTTTTAATGGTTCTGTTAGATTCGGGTGGTGAGTTTAGACGTAGGTGTATATCCGGATTAGGATTTGGAGGTCTGTTTGTTGATTTGATGCATATTGGCGAAAGTTGAAAAGTTAAAAGGTTAGAAGGTTGAGAGGTTTGATCGGGAGTTGACTTTGATGATATCGGGTTTGTACTATGGTTTTGGGAATTGGAATAAATTTTTTATGTCATGTGGAACTTGTTTGCAAAATTTGATGTCATTCAGGATTGATTTGATGAAGTTCGGCACGCGTTTTGGATGTTAAAAGATTTAAAGTTCATTATGTTTGATTCGAGGTGTGATTTGTAGTTTTGATGTTGTTATGCGTGATTTGAGTCCTCGAGTATGGCTGTGTTAGGTTACGGAACTTGTTGGTATATTCGGACGGGGTCCCAAGGGACTCGGATGAGTTTCGAATAAGGTTCAGATCGTTTTGGATCATTTTGGCTTGGCTGGTTTGGCAGGGATTCTAGTGTGACCGCAGATGTGGAACCACAAAAGCAGCAGAGGAATCGTATAAGCGGAGGCTGCAGCTAGGAGTAGGAGTCCGCAAATGCATAAAGTTCTTCGCATATGCAAAGGCGTAGATGCAGTGGCTTTGGCACAGAAGCGCAAAAAGGGCGCAGATGCGAAGCTTGTGATTGCACCCGCCATGTCACAAAAGTGGGAAATATTTCCGTAGGTGCGAGAGGTTGTCTAGTAAGTGGGGTCCGTAGAAGTGGAACATGTGTCGCATAAGCGACGCCGCAGAAGCGACTAGCAATTTCTCAAATGCGAAAAGGCTTGTGGAGAAGCATATATTCGAGGGTTTAGTGATTTATTCACATCTTGAGTTGGGGAGCTCAGATTTGGGCGATCTTGGGGGCGATTTTAATCACATGGAATGGGGTAAGTATTTTCTACTCTGTTTTGATTATATTTCATGAATCTATCTTAGTTATTGGCATTTGATTGATGATTTCAAGAGAGAAATTGGGGAATTTTATCTAAAATTTCATAAAGTGAATTGTTTAATTTTGATCATCGATTTGAAGTCAGATTTTAGTGTAACTACTATGGTTAGACCCGTAATTGAATGGGTTGTCAGATTTTGTAAGTTTTGTCGGGTTCCGAGGTGCAGGCCCGGGTTTGACGTTTTGATTGACTTTGAGTAAATGTGTAAAGATTCGACCTTTATCATTTGGGATTGTTTCCATAGGCATTATTTGATGTGCTTGAGTTGATTTTGGCTAGTTTTGAGCAGTTCAGAGGTCGGTACACATGGGATGGCATTTCTACAGTATTGTTTGGCTTGCTCGGTATTGGATTCGGCTTGTTCGAAGTAAGTAATACTTCTAAACTTGGTGTTGAGGGTATGAAATCCTGAACATAAGTGTTATGTATTTGAGGTTGAGGTAAAGCACATGCTAGGTGACAGGCGTGTGGGCCTGCACCGTGTGAATTATGAATCGGTTGATTCTGTGGTACTGTGTAGTTACCTAACCTTGTTTCTATCCATGAAATTTCTACGTGCTATAGTAATTGAGCTATGATCCATGTTAGAAACCATATTTAGGCTATATACTTATTTTGTTGGGACCCACTGAGGTCATTCCTGATGTTGAGTTATTTGCTTAAATTGCACTTATGTACTCAGTCACATTCATCATTTGCATATCATATCTCAGTCTCTGATATCATTTGTTGTCACATCATATTATCATTGTTTGGACTGATTGGCATTAGGTTTGTGAGGCCGATAGACCGGAGAGGATAATGACTGAGTGAGGCTGAGGGCCTGATTGTGAGTGATATTTATGAGATCGGGCTGCATGCCGCAATAGGCTTTATGGATTCATGCCATGATTGGCTTATATTAGCGCTTAGGTAGGATCCGCCCCTCCGGAGTCTGACATACCAGTAGTGAGTGCAGGTACCTACTGTGTGCGAGTGCCGAGTGATTGGGAGGACTGAGTGATTGGGAGGACTGAGTGATTGAGCGTTTTGAGTGAGGTTGCCTGCTCCGAGAGCATGATCACATGAGTTTATCACTGTAGTGCATTACACTTGATATGCATACTTGGCATGTAGGCATAGAGATGCATTTCCTTATGCTGTACGGTATTGTGACATTTGAGACTTCACATGCACATTGACATGTAGGCATAGAGATGTACTATCCTCATTCCATCTGATAATGAAACATCTTATCTGTTGATGAAGGTTTTTGGGAAAAAAAATAATGTTTTTATGACATACTCACCTTTTGATGATTTCAGTGAAATATTTCAGTCTTACTATTATGCCTGAAAAGCATGCCTATTTTACGTAACTATGAATGAGTTGAGCACCATATCCTTGAGTATTACTTGTAATGTTTTCATTATATCTTTACGAGTTGTTCCTGGTTGTTGGTGTTGGACTCTAACTATTGTCCAATCTCGTCACTACTTTCAACCTAAGGTTAGGTTTGTTACTTATTGAGTACATGAGTTTGTTGTACTCATACTACACTTCTGCACCTTGTGTGAAGATTTTGGATACTAATGTTGCGGTATATGGAAGGAGCTGGCATTGAAGATGTACCTGCGTTCCGATCATAGCTGCCTCTTGTTCTTGGTAGCTTTAGAATTTTTAATCTGTTCATGTATATCAAACAGATGATGTATTTATTTCATACCAACTTTGTAAACTCTAAATCTTAGAAGCTCATGATTTGTACTACCGGCCCTTGGGGAAGTTGTGTAAAAGTTCAGTCATTTCATCATTTATTTTCTAAGTAAATCTCTTTTGAATTGGATTGTTGTTAATTGGCTTACCCAGCTGGTTGGGTTAGGTGCCATCAAGACTAGTTGGATTTTGGTTCGTGACAAGTTGGTATCAGATGTCTAGGTTCATAGGTTCTACAAGTCATGAGCAAGTGTCTAGTAGAGTCATGCAGATCTATATGATGATGTCCATCCCTATCTTCGAGAGGCTAAATGCATTTAGGATAAACTTCCCATATTTCTTTCATTATTGCACGACATTGATTTAGCTTGAAGCATATCTCTTTGAATTCCTTCTACTGACTCGTATGCGCATGTGAGCGCTCGGTATCCGTTGTGCATCGGTGGCTTGTGATTCCATGGATGATGTTCGAGATGTGTTTTCTGTGTGCTGATGATGATCCAATCTAGAGGACTTGAGGCCGGGTTTTGACTATAGCTTGAGCACGGTGATTTTAGTTGTGTGAGCATGTACTTTTGGACTTATATGTCCGGTAGTGTCTCTATGAGTGGAATTGATGGTTCGATGAGTGGTTGGATGACTAAATGATGAGTATGATGTGACTGCGGAATGTATTCAGATGATTTGAATGTGACGAGAAGAGTTTGCTTGATATGTAAAAAGGACTATTGGGTGCTTGATTTCTTTCTTGATGTGAGGTATAGTCTCGAGTTATGAGTGTGTTGAAGGATCTTTCATGTTGTTTAATTGTGGAATGAATTAGATTCTCATGTCTTTTTGATGAGTTCAGACTCGGGAAGATTAAGTGATTGCATAGTAATTGCGGCTGCAAAAGGTTATAGATAGATGCCAATTTGACGCTAAGCAGGTAGGTATCCTCCTGCGGGGTGGTCTACGGAGGTATGGCCCTTATGATGTTGTGTGGAGGCTTTCTTTTCTACCGGTGGGTTATAGGTGTTGCGATTTGAGTTTGAATCGGTTGAGAAAGTTGAGTTGATTGTCACGAGGATGAACGCAAGCTTAGCAGATGATTTGAGGTATTATATGGTTTGTGTTACGTGAGCTTATGAAGGATTTAGTTGAATTTTGGTGTGGGATTATGGCAGTAATAGAGTATGGGTATTATGAGTTATCGAATATTTTGTTCTATTGCTTTGAGCCAAGTGGGGGAGTCTGCAATCGACGATTTGATTGCATGGTTATGTGTTATACTGGTTTTGGTTTGAGGCATACTTATAAATCAGTTATGACTTGCAGAGGTTGAGATCGAGGATGACTCGAGTAAGGGAATTTATGGATTCAGATTATATTACATTTTATGGGTATATGTAATTCATGGAATGATTTGAGTTGTTATTCGTGACGGATGTAGTGCGCTTGGAGTAGGAATCTACTCAGTTGCGTTAAGGCGAGGTTACTTCTTTGGGTGTTGTTGTGCTAATAGGGCATAGGTCGTTCGACCCACTTGGGTGGTGCAATTGAGATTTGAGTAGAGTGGATGACTTTCGAGAGTGTTCTATTGGATTCAAGATCTATATGTGGCAATTGAGAATTTTTCGGATTTGTATATAGCTATAATCTGAGATTTACATTGGATGGTCGAGACTCGCGGTATTTCTAGATCATTATGGATTCTAAATTTCAGTATCATGAAGGTGAAGGGAATGACTTTAGATTCACAGAAGGTCTTTTCAGAGTGGGTGTCTCGGTTGTGTACTTTGGGGGTGCTTAAGAGGGAATACAACAGCTTATAGGCCTTAGGGCGATGTGATTTTATGCTAGGATCTCTTGTGGTGAGCTTTGGGTAATGATCGTAGTGTTCTGGCAAGGGAAATGTTAACTTGAGGGTAATTCAGAAGGAACTCGGAGAAATAGAACAGCTTGATAGTAGGTTGGATCAACACGGTGATGGTTAATGATCGGTTCTCTGGGTACTTATGATGGGGTGAGTCTCTAGAGGTGTTTTGTGGCAATACTCTTAGGATTGGCAACCTGCGTGGCATGGTTGAGTTAGAGGGATTCAATTCTAATATTCTGCTATAACTGGAGATGGATTTATCTACAGGTATGAGAGTTATGTGGCGTGTTATGATTTTCTCCTGGATAGGATCAAGTGAAAGGTTTCTAGCTAATCGCATATGTAATGTGCTTGTGACCCAGGGTCGATGATGTGGTTATCATGTTTTCATATGATGGCATGATAGATGCGGTATGTCGTATGGGATTGAGATTTGCATGTGTGAGGTCATGGTTCAGTTTTGACGGAAAGGGCATAAATTCATAGACAACATGGACGATATCAGATGACTAGATAGATGTTATTACTACTTGGTATTGCCTTAGTAGGGTGCATATTTCAGAAGGCACACTGTGTTTTGACTTACGGATGCTTCATTGGTATTGCAGTACTCGCATGGTTAGTCGACTACTGATGTTCAGATTTTGCTATATGTCATGGGAGAATTATTAAAGTATTTATCATAGGGATAATTATGTATGAGAGATGTGTTAGTCATTCGAGTGGTGGAGTTGGGGTCGGCTATGGTGATTTATGTGTTCCATGGATTTGTACACTATTAGTGCTCAGAAGCAGATTGTTTTGGGGTTGCGCACTGTGAAGATCATTGTGAGGTACGTGTTATATTTAGATAATTGTAGGACTTTTGGAGGGCTATTTATCCATTTGGGGATAACTAGAGTTAATTTGGGGGCCTATTAGTAGGCCCAACGAGGATTTGAATTCTACGCTGGGTCGGATTTGTTGGCTCATAACTGTTAGTGTCGAGGGGCGTGGTATTTTGTTAGAGTTGATCTTGTTCGTGTACTGATATGTTCTATGTGTTACTCTTCTATGCTACGAGGGGTTGAGATTTTTTGGTTATATGCACACCTGATGTGGTTCTATTTGGGCCCTGTAGCGGAATTCGAGCGAAATGGTTATTGGGGTGTTAAATGGTTGATTGCGCCTTGGTTAGGGTCCTTTTGTGTTGTGGTATATTGTGTTATTCGTTTCTAAATGGTTATGGTCATGCACTTTGTGTACTTTATGTCAAATTGCGGGTGATTGTTGATTTTGAGCACTGTGGCTTGAGGTATTACATAGAACCGGTGTTTGGATGGGATCACGCATTGTAGCGGAGTTATGCTTAGATGTGATCTTTTGAGTTAGATTAGTGTGTTATGGTTCTACTATGTGTGATGGGTTCGTAGCATTGCGTTTGTTGTGGCACTTGTTGAGCTTGCAGGACAGTTCTCTCATTTGAGTCATTCTTCATGTTTTAGTACATTTGAGTTGTTGCTTATTGGTTCGCATATTGTACGGTTGTGGATTTAGGTTGTATTGGTGTGGCATGTCAATAGAATAGTGGTGTTCGAGGAGATGAGGTCATTGGACCTAGAATAGGTACTATAAGATTTGATCACAGTACGTATGGAGGAATAATATCGGGAGTCGGCTTAGGATTTGACTTTGATTTTGTCGGATGAGAGAGAGCTCCATGACTTGTTGATCTGATAAGTGGTTATGAGTTTCTACGTGTTTCTTTAATCATCGGCAGTGTACAAAGTTTTTTAACGAGGTTTTATTTGATATGAGGCTTACTACTTGTATCGGGTTTATTTTGAGTAGCTACTATGATAGGGAATTATTGCTATGAGTATGCGAGTTGTATGGTATGTCATAGGATTACATCTTGGGTTATAGTTATGACTTGATACAACTTGTTCGGATTTATACAGTGTGTAGATGCAAGATTCAGGTCTTGTAAGAATCCCGAATGTTGGAAATTAGATTCTAAGGCTTACAGACTAAGGTTAAAGTAATGATCTTCTGCTATGTTGTGTTGTCAGGCTTACATAGATTAGGGTGACGTGGGGTCACCCCGGGTATGTGCAAGGCAAGGTTACACAGCGATTTGATGGCTTTCGAATGACTCTGGGCACGTTCGAGGACGAACGTATGTTTAAGTGGGGGAGAATGTAACAACCCGACCGGTTGTTTTGAGCTTTTGCATTCCGTTCAACTATTTAAAGTCTTGAGTAGCTTCGTATGATGTATTATGACTTGTGAAAATCGTCGGTTTTGGTTTTTCAGGTGTTTCGAAATTTATTTGGAAGAATGATTCTCAACTACGAAGCTTTAAGTTGGAAGAATTGACCAAGTTTGACTCAGATCAGACTTTTAATGGTCCCGTTAGGTCCGGGTGGTGATTTTGGACTTAGGCATATGTCCGGATTTGGAATTGGAGGTTCGTAGGTTAATCTGATACGTTTTGGCGAAAGTTGGAAAGTCGAAGGGTTGGAAGGTTAATAGGTTTGACCGGGAGTTGACTTTGATGATATCGGGTTCGGATTGTGGTTCCGGGAATTGGAATAGCTTCGTTATGTCATTTGGGACTTGTGTGCAAAATTTAAGGTCATTTTGGATTGATTTGATAAAGTTTGGCACGAGTTTTGGCAGTTGAAAGATTCAAAGTTCATTAAATTCGATTCGAGGTGTGATTTGTAGTTTTTATGTTGTCATGCGTGATTTTATGCCTCGAGTAAGTCCGTGTTAGGTTACGAAACTTGTTGGTATAATTGGACGGTGTCACAAGGGGATCGGATTAGTTTCGGATGAGGTTCAGATCGTTTTAGATCATTTTGGCTAGGATGGTTTGGCAAGGATTCTGGTGTGGTTGCACCTGCGAAACTATGGGCGTAGGTGTAGAGCCACCAAAGCGGCAGAGGAATCACAAAAGTGGAGGGTGCAGCTGGGAGCAGGAGTACGCTAATGCAAAATTTCATCGCATATGCAGTGGCTTTGGCGCATAAGCAAGAAAGGGGCGCAAATGCGAAGCTTGTGATCGCACCTGCGATGTTGCAGAAGCGGGAAATATTTTCGCAAGTGCGAGAGGTTATCTGGTAAGTGGATTCCGCAGAAGCGGAACATGTGTCGCAGAAGCGACGCCACAAAAGCGGCTAGTAATTTCGCAAATGCGAAAAGGCCTGGGCAGAAGCATATATTCGAGGGTTTGATGATTTATTCACATCTTGAGTTGGGGAGCTTGGATTTGGGAGATCTTGGAGGCAATTTTCACCACATGGAATGGGGTAAGTGTTTTCTACTGGATTTTGATTATATTCATGAATCTATCTTAGTTTTTGGCATTTTGATTGATGATTTCAAGAGATAAATTGGGGGTTTTGTCTAAAATTTCATAAAGTGAATTTTTGAGTTTTGAATCGATTTGGAGTCAGATTTGATTGAAACTAGTATGGTTGGACTCATAACTGAATGTGTTATCTGATTTTGTAATTTTTGTCAGGTTCCGAGGTGCGGGTCTGGGTTTGACTTTTTGGTTGATTTGAGTAAATGTATAAAGATTCGACCTTTACATTTGGGATTGTTTCCATATGCATTATTTGATGTGCTTGAGTAGTTGCTGCTTAGTTTTGAGCTGTTCGGAGGTCGGTACGCGCGAGATGGCATTTCTAGAGTGTTGTTCGGCTTGCTCGGTATTGGATTCGGTTAGTTCGAGGTAAGTAATACTTCTAAACTTGGTGCTGAGGGTATGAACCCCTGAATATATATGTTATGTGTTTAGTGTTGAGGTGACGCACATGCTAGGTTACGGTCATGTGGGCATGCACCGTGTGAAGTATGACTCGTGTAAGGACTCGTCAAATTTCACCTAAAACCCGAGGTTTTGTGGTGCCAAGGTATAGACGTTTTGGGTTGAACAGAGCGTTGGGGAGTTCAAGAAACAAATTGTTGCAGAAGAGGGCATTACTGCGGTCCATTATGCAACCGCATAACTGATCTGTGGACCGCAGATCCACTGCAGAGTGAAGCAGATAAATGGGCAAATTTTGAAGGTTGTTTTGCGGTCAACTGTGCGACCGCATAATCATTTGGCGGGCCACACATCCATCGTAGAACCAACATGAAGATTTCTGGAGGGTGATTCTACGGTCCATTCTGCGGCCACACAATTGATATGTGGGTCGCAGACCTGGCCGCAAACTGGACCAGACCAGCCAAGTTTTTGGGACCGTTTCTACGGTCCATTTTGCGGGCCGCAGACCTGATCAATTAGGGCTCATTTTAGAAGGTTCAAACTGATATTTTAGAGAGAAAAGTGGTCTAGTGTGAGTAAAGGAAGTCCTAACTATTGTTCCTCAATATTTGCTCAAGTCTGGAAGAATTCACAGGGATAACTCACAAGGTCTTCATCCAAGAGGTAAGGTTCTAGCCCTAGCCTTCAATTCGAAATTTGGGTTGGGAATAGGTAATGGGGGGAGAAGGTTTTGAGAATAAGAGTTGTCATTTATGCATTCATGTACTAATAAAGGTGGTAGGGAGGTTGTGGAGTATTTGTGGGTGTCCTATTGAAGTGGGGATTGATTGTGGGTAAAGGAATTCACCATAGGAGGACCTTGAAACCTTAATGCACACCTAGTACTTGATAAAAAGCTCAAATGAGAAGAACCCCCGAGAATCTTCCTAATTATAGTTAAATTTTGTTGTTTCTTTAATTAGATTAAAGTTGCTAGGAGTGTTGGAACATTATAGTAAATCAAAGAAAGCTCAAGCAAGGTATATTGGCTAAACTCCTCTTGTAGAATCGATTTCCATGATATCCTAGTAAGTTCTGATTATGATTGGCTCAATTTCCTATGTCTCATGTTCCGAGACCTTCCTAATGGATTTGATTATTCTAGAATAAGTGTTGTGTTGAAAGATGTATGTACCCAAAATGTGCTGCAAATGTTCCTATCATATCATAATTCCCTCCGAGAATGTAATCTAGTATGATCAATGTACCAAAGGTGTTATGATTTAAAAATCATGTTTCAATTGCAAGTTAGTATGCCTAATTGTGGAAGAGAAACACAATGTGCTTAAGACTGTTGTTTGCTCATTTGTGTACTTATAGTTTTGATTTGAAATTCTCTTATTGATGATAATCCAGGGTAACGCTTGAATGTTATATAGGTGAGTATGAAATATGAAATACGGCCGATGTGCCAAGAATGATATTACAATTATGGATACTAGTGCCAATGAAATGGAAAGGTGTGTGAAAGATTATGAAATGAGTTGTAAATCCTTTAAATAATAAATGCTTTGGGAGTATCGTTTAGTCACCGAAGAAGGGTAGGTGAAAATAACCTAACCCCGAAACTACACGTGCCAATGTAAAAGTTATTGAGGGGTAAGCCCCCATGTTGATGTGATGAGATTGTTTCCCCTTGTACGGGATGAGATTGATGTGTTGAGATATTTTCCCTTAAATGGGATGAGATTATTTCTTGCGAGATGTGATGAGATGTCAACCCACACAGCATTGTGGTGAGACGGCTTAGCGGATCAGGCTGAGATCGGATGCCATGCCACGCACATGGTGGTGTTGTGATTGGATCTCTCGTGGTGAGATGGCTTAGCCGATCAGACTCCGTGCTAAACACGGTGGTATATCGGTACTAAAGATCTCCCAACTTAAAAATATTGAAACTTACTTGAAATTTATCTTTCTCCTAACTCGACACCTTGATACTGTTTGAGGTTCTCATTGATTTCATGTTTCCCTCTCATTTTACCGTTACTCATTCTATTGAGAGGGTGTTTAGTTTTACATACTAGTACTATTCGATATGTACTAAAGTCCCCTTTGCCGGAGGCACTGTATCTTTAATGGATACAGGTGGTTCCACAGCAGGCGGTATTGATTAGTGATAGCAGTAAACCCTCTCTTCAACTAACTTAATGAGCCCCACATCATTTTGGGGTCTTGTATCTCCTGTCCACTAGGTATATTATTTTGAGCGATAGCTAGAGCCTTGTTGCCGGCACCATCATGCTACTCTTTGTATCTATTAGAGGCTCCGTAGACATAGTGTGGGTGGTACCTTTGTTTTGGAAAGTCAAACTAGTAATGTTGTAATTGTATCACGTGTTCCACTTCTAAACTTTGAACGTGTAATGTAATATTTTGGGAAATCTTGAATGAAGTTCTAACGCTAATGAAATTTGGATTGTTCATGTGACCTTCTCATTGTCTAATTAATGAAATATATCTTCTTTTTATTCATGAGTGACTTTGGGTAGAAGGCATTGTACAGGCTTCCTTGGCCGGGTTATCTCGATTGAGCATCAGTCGCGCTCCCCGAGGTCGGTCGTGACAAGCTTGGTATCACAGCCTAAGATTTTAAAGTGTCCAAGGATGTCTCGGAGCCGTGTCTAGTAGAGTTCTTCTTATCGGTGTGTTGTCGACCACATCTATAATTAGGAGGCTACTTGGGCATTTAGGAATCATAGCATTCTTTGATGATCTAGATCGTGCGATATAGCTGATTCGTAAGACTGTTCCTCCTCTAACTCGTGCATTGCTCTAATTTTCAGTATATGGAGCCTAGGGAGAAAGAAAGAACTGTCCAAGGAGTCAATGCCACCGCAGGATTGGCAGTTGATTCTATACGTGATGATGCGGGTGAGCACCCGAGGGGTGAGGATATTCCCCCAGCTACTACACCGCCTGATTCTACTACTCCTACTCCGACCGCACCAATCCCTACTTCTACTGAGGGTGCAGCTATTCCACCTCTAGCCCCAGCTTCTGGTCCCGGTGTCTCTGATGGGGATCTTTAAGGAGCTATACAGATGTTGACTCAGATAGTGGCTTCCCATGCCCAGAGATCGAATGTTGCACCGATTTCTTCCAGTCAGCCAGGGGATTCCGCTAGTTCCAGGGTGAACAGGTTTCTTCAGTTGGATCCTCCAGTGTTTATAGGTACTGATCCTTAGGAGGACCCCAAGACTTTATTGATGAGATGCACAAGACCTTCCGAGTTATCTGTGCTACTGAGACGGAGGGAGTGGAGTTGGCCTCCTACCCCGTGAAGGGGAGGCTTATTCTTGCCTGCCGAGACTAAGGCAGCCCATGCCGCTGATGTTGAGATCTTGAGACAAGGTAGCACGAATATTTGGGAGTATCATATGAGATTCAGGCATCTGTCCAAGTATGCTATTTATATGTTGCCCGCTTTGGAGGCTAGAGTGCGTTGGTTTGTGCAGGGCCTCAACCCCTTGGTTATTAATGAGGCCGCTACAGCTTCCTTGAATTCAAATATGAACAATGGGAAGATGGTGGCATTTTCTCAAGCCACGAAGACCAGCAAATTGAAGAATATAATAGATCAAGAGGGTAGCAATAAGGCCCTACCCGCGAGCAACCTTGGTGGTTATTCCTGTGGCGGTGGTGGTGCCAGGTCAGCGTTCAGGGGAGGGTCGTCAAGGCCATCCCAATCCTTTGCTCAGTCTTCGATCAGTGCCCAGCCAATAGGGCCTAATCAGCAGTAGTGGAGCCGTTTCAGGCCCAGATAGAGCAATAGGGGACCCTACTAGCAGGGTCGGACTGGAGAGGGATTCCAGCAGCGGTGGAGGCCCCTATGCCCTAGGTGTGATAATATGCATTTTGGGGCCTACTTCATGGACGCACCCGCAAGGCGTGGTGCAGCTAGGGATGGTGCACAGAGTTCCAGAGGACCTAGTCATTTTTAGGCTATGAGCGGTCGCCGGAGTTCCAAGGCTTCTCAAGCTGTTGTCACAGGTATATTGACTGTCCAATCTCATGATGTATATGCCCTTATTGATTTCGTTTCCACTTTATCCTATGTCACTCCTTATATTGCTATGGAATTTGGGATAGAACAAGAACAACTTCATGAGCCGTTCTCTGTATCTACTCCGGTTGGTGAGTCTATTATGGCCGCGTGGGTTTATAGGGATTGTGTTGTCACGGTGCATGTTTGGGACACCATGGACGATCTCATTGAATTGGGGATGGTTGATTTTGATGTAATAATAGGGATTGACTAGCTTTATTCATGTTTTGCCCAGCTTGATTACCAAACTAGAATCGGTAGGTTTGAATTTCTAACTAAGCCAGTTATTGAATGAAAGGGGGATGATGTGGTGCTGGAGGGTAGGTTTATTTCTTACCTTAAGGCCAGGAAGTTGATCAACAAGGGGTGTATTTACCATTTGGTCAGGGTTACGGACACCGATGCTGAGGTACCTACACTTGAGTCTATACCGATTGTGAATGAATTTTCGGAAGTCTTTCCTGATGAGCTCCCTGGGATCCCACCAGACAGGGAGATTGATTTTGGGATTCATGTGATGCCAGGCACGTAACCTATATCTATTCCACCCTATAGAATGGCACCGACAGAGTTAAGGAACTGAAGGAGCAGTTGAAGGACTTGTTAGAGAAGGGTTTAATTCGGTTGAGTGTGTTGCCTTGGGGCACACCGGTTCTCTTTGTATGGAAGAAAGATGGGTCACTGAGAATGTGTATTGACTATCGGCAGCTCAACAAGGTCACGGTCAAGAATAAGTACCCACTGCCAAGGATAAATGACTCGTTTGACCAATTACAAGGTGATAAGTACTTCTCCAAAATTGATATAAGATCCGGGTATCACCAATTGAAGATCAGGGAGCAGGATATTCCAAAAACAGCTTTCAGGACCCGATATGGGCACTTCAAATTTTTGGTAATGTCTTTTGGGCTAACAAATGCCCCGACAACTTTCATGGATCTTATGAATAGAGACTTCAAGACTTTTATTGACTCCTTTGTGATAGTGTTCATTGACGACATTCTTGTATATTCACGAATTCGAGAGGATCGTGCACATCATCTCAGGACAGTTCTGCAAACTCTATATCAGCACAAGCTTTATGCGAAGTTGTCAAAGTGTAAATTTTGGCTTGAATCTATCACAT
The DNA here is from genome assembly GCF_000715075.1 of Nicotiana tabacum. Taxonomy (NCBI): domain Eukaryota; kingdom Viridiplantae; phylum Streptophyta; class Magnoliopsida; order Solanales; family Solanaceae; genus Nicotiana; species Nicotiana tabacum. The sequence goes on from NC_134092.1 coordinate 66,716,968, forward strand.
TCTTGGGTCATGTCGTCTCCATAGAAGGAAACAAGGTTGATCCACAGAAGATCGCAGCTGTGAAGAATTGGTCGAGGCCTACAACCCCAATAGAGATTTGCAGTTTCTTGGGCTTAGCTGGGTATTACAGAAAGTTTATGGAGGGGTTCTATACTCTTGCTTGTCCTTTGACTAAATTGATTCAGAAGGCAGTTAAGTTCCAATGGTCAGATGCTTGTGAAAAGAGCTTCCAAGAATTGAAATCAAGATTAACTACGACACCGGTATTGACCCTACCATAGGGTACAGATGGGTTTATGGTATATTGTGATGCTTGGAGAATCGGTCTAGGGTGTGTATTGATGCAACATGGAAAGGTGATCACTTATTCTTCTAGTAAACTCAAAAGTCATGAGAAGAACTATCCAACACATGACTTAGAACTTGCGGCGATAGTGTTTACGTTGAAGATTTGGCGTCATTATTTGTATGGGGTCCATGTGGATATATTCGCGGACCATAAGATCCTTTAATATATTTTCAAATAGAAGTAATTGAATCTAAGGCAGAGAAGGTGGCTTGAGTTACTCAAGTACTACGACATCGATATTTTATATCATCCGGGGAAGGTTAATGTTGTGGTGGACGCTCTTAACCGGTAATCTATGGGTAGTTTGGCTCACTTGGAGGAATATCAAAGGTCGTTGGCCAAGGAGGTTCATAGGTTGGCTAGTTTGGGAGTTCGTCTTGCGAACTCTAGTGAAGGAGGGGTGGTTGTGCAAAATAGGGCTGAATCATCGCTTGTTGTGGAAGTCAAGGAGAAGCAATACGACAATCCATTATTGGTACAGTTGAAGGAGGGGATTCACAAACATAAGACCATGATTTATTTCTCTTGGCATGGATGATGGTACACTAAGGTACCAAGGGCGATTATATGTTCCTAATATAGATAGTCTCCGAGAAAGAATCATGACCGAGGCTCACACTTCCAGGTATTCCGTGCACCCAGGCTTTATGAAGATGTACCATGATCTTAAGGATGTCTACTGGTGGAATGATATGAATAGGAATGTAGCAGACTTTGTGGCAAGATGTCTCAACAAGTAAAGGCCGGGCATCAAAAGCCCGGTGGGTTGGCACAGAACATAGAAATTCCGATATGGAAATGGGAGATGATTAATATGGACTTTGTGGTGGGACTACCTCGCATGTCTCGCAAGTTTGACTCGATTTGGGTGATTGTGAACCGACTCACTAAATCAGCACACTTCTTACCTGTTAAGGCTACCAACACAGCGGAACAGTATGCTCAGTTGTATATCAAGGAAATAGTCAGGTTGCATGGCACCCAGGTTTCTATTATCTCTGACTGAGGGGCACAACTCGCAGCTAATGTTTGGAAGATATTTTAGCAAAGGTTGGGTACTCAAGTGAATCTTAGTACAACTTTTCATCCACAGACCGACGGGCAAGCAGAGCGAACCATTCAGATGCTTGAGGATATGTTGCGCGCTTGTGTTCTCTACTTCAGGGATAGTTGGGACGTTCATTTGCCACCCATAGAATTTGCCTACAACAACAGTTATCATGCTAGCATTCAGATGGCGCCGTTCGATGCTCTATATGGCAGGAGATATTGATCTCCCATTGGGCGGTTCGAGATTGGGGAAGCGGAGTTGATAGGGACAGACCTCGTGGATCAAGCTATGGAGAAGGTTAAGATCATTAAGGAATGGTTGAAAACCGCAGAGTCGTCAGAAGTCCTATTCGGATGTACGTCATAGAGATTTGGATTTCCAAGAGGATGATTGGGTATTCTTGAAGGTTTCCCCCATGAACGCTGTAATGCGGTTTGGTAAGAAAGGAAAATTGAGTCCGAGATACGTCAGACCGTACAGAATCATGCAGAGAATTGGTCAGGCAGCTTATAGGCTAGAACTACCTCCAGAGATGTCTTTCGTGCACCCAGTGTTTCCGTTATCCATGTTGAAGAAAGTGGTTGGAGATCCATCGCTTATTATTCCGGTTGAGACTACAGATGTTAATAAGGAATTGACTACAGATATCCATGACTACAGATGTCATGACCCAAACTGATGGGCCGTGACGGACACCGGTGCCTTACTCAATCGAGTACCAACATAACGTATCTTTCTTATTACATCATCATAGGTAAGTGGGACAGAAGGGGCGTCATGAGATAAAAAGAGTAAACATGAGGGAATACCCGACATAGAACGACCCAACATGATACAGAAAACTCATACCTGTGACATACGGGCCTATAAGGCCAATGTGATCCATTATATACTTAAAACATAGGCCAACAAGCTCATACAATCTTTCATATACATGACATCTGTCTACAAGCCTCTAAAAATACATAATTGTCATAAAGGTCAGGACAGAGCCCCGCCATACCAATCAACATATGTCCTAAACATACTAACCAAATAGAAACTCCGGAGCAAATAGAGAGCACCAACACCTTCTGCTGAGATGATATCCTACTTGGAGGACTCTCGACCTGTCTATCGGGACCTGCGGGCATGAAACACAGTGTCCTCAGGCAAAAGGGACATCAACATGTAAGTCTGAACAACTCTGTGAATCATTAATATTTACAATGTCATGCATATGCGTATAAATGTCATACCATGCTTAGGTAAATGCGTTCATAACATCATCAAGCCTCTGAGGGCATCCCATCATATCATCTCGGCCACTGTGGGCAAATCATCAAAGTATACCAGTTGATTAGGTGGTGATGCGTATATAATGACGTAACCTTTTTCCATATCCCATATGCGTATATAGTATCATGGATACTAAATCCCAGTGATTCTAGCCTTCTATCTGAAGTATGGACCATTCACAACCTTCTGCACTTGAGTATCTTGTACGTTTTTCACTTTTACCTTACTTACCTTAAAATATCTCCTCGCATTCTTCTATCTCTTTCGTGATCTCCCTTCCACATAGGTATAATTCACATCCACAACTTGAAGCTCTATTATAATACTTGCATCTCTGGTGCATACACAATCCGGTGGTAGCTTCATACTGAATTCTTATGAGGTTGGTGCTCTTCTAATTGGCTTTGTCATAGAGCCGTTATAAAATATGGCTAATGTACTATCTCTTTTGTACCTCTGCAATTCTGTAATATTCTCAATCATGATGTCTATAATTTTCTTATTTAGTTAATTAAACTCTTTAGTTTCCTCTTCCTTCTGATCATCCTTCATGTAGGCTTAAGCTATCTTCCGATCTGCGGCTTCTGGTATTAGTTATTACTTTAGCCTTTCATAGGCACTATGGAATATCCATGATACAATCTTCTAACAATTCAATCCTTTGTCTATGCCCTAGGCTCAATTTTTTCTTTTAACTTATACCGGAGTCTTCTACGGCTGTATGAATGTCAATATATATGCTGCATGGATAATAATCCAAAATTTTAAGTGCGTTCATAATGTAACTAACTCTAGATCATTGATAGAATAATTCCTTTCGTTCCATCTCAGCTTTCTTTAAACGTAAGCAATTACTTTTCCTGGTCTTTCTGCCCCTTGTTGCGTGCATACTTAGCTTATCCTAGTCCCCAATCATGTCGGAATTTTGTGTAATTCATATGGTCTCGAATATTACTTTTGGTTTCATTTCCCACTCATTAACCATGCTAGGTGCCACTTTCTTATGGAGTGCATACAATGTTGTTATGAGACTGTTGTTACAAGACCATTTCCTCTTTAGGTCACTGTGCTTAGGTTGAAACCTTCTTCCTTATTTCTTCAGCTAGTCTTTTGTTGTATTACTTAGGGAGACCTTCTGGCTCTTGTAAAGTTACAAGCTTATCACATTGTATACTTGACGGAATTGTTGATGTTCTTCCCTGCCTATAATTATCCGTAGTTACTTATTTCCACGCCCTTGTGCTTGTAGGGTTGTTCTGAACTAATATTTTGACTGGATTCCTAGTGGCATTCTCTTTTATTTACCTTTAACTACCCCAAATCCTATCTAAATATATCTCAAGGATCACGATGTCATATTTGCGAGACTGAATTCTCATGTTGGGGTTCACTACGTTTGTCTTGCACGATCTGTCGATTTGTCTGTATCCTCTTGTCTAGCCATAACTAGGCTCTTTCTGAATCAACTGGTAACTATTCATTGGCCCATTCTCATATCAACATTCTGTGAAATCTTTCTCGGGTTATTTCCTTTGTCTTAACCTACATCTCGCACTGGCTCCGTATCTAATAATAACATCTTAGGCAGGAACCCTTACTTCCTCTCCTTGAAGTAGTGTTTGCATAATGTTCTGGAGTCGTTGCATATCCGTAGGATTCAAATAAGTGCAATCTCATCTCTTTTCTCATTATTATCGCATTCTTCTTTCACCATTCCATAGTTACTAGAACCACTTAATTCTGATTAATGCCACATCACTCCATATTCCCCCCTTTAGGGGAGTACTAAGATTTAGTGCTACGATGATCTACGTATAGATGTTTTATCTCTTCATCTTTGGCATCTTTCCATGTCATAGATGATCCTTACTCGCCTCGCGGTAATCCTTTTGTACCAAGGATAACAAAATTCCTTACTCGCGAGGGTGACACTTAGTGTAACTGGCACACACAGTCTCTTAAGCTTAACTTTGCTCACCTTGCTTGCTTTAGGGAAGCGTCTTCCTAAATGACCTTTAAAGGGTATTCTTCTGTCATCCATTATATTATCGCTGGGACGCAATCTCTAAAATTCTCATGATGCCGACTATTACTCAGTCCCTAGTTCATGTTTAGTTTATCTTGTTCATTAGTCCATGCTGATTTCTTATTACTCTGATGTCTAACTTTTCCTTTTGGTAGTCGCGTTGGAGTAACTAACTTATTTCTCGAAATGAGGATATGACTTTATGGCCTATACTCTTTTGTTGTCTCAAGGCTTGTCACCTCTCGTCTTTTCCTTCACTTGACTATAGACTCTGTAATATTGTCATCTTTTTTATCTACCGTTGTCATCCATGTATCACATCTTACTCATAATACTTCATTAACTCTCTTCTTATTTCCCGCTAATATTTATGTCTATCACTTTATTCTGAAAACTCGAACAAGACATTCTTTTGCTTTTAGCTCCCCTTGCTCTATCTACTGGCTCTTCGGGTTGCCTAACATTCTTTCTCTACTAGGGACGGGAGCCATACTAAGGTAATAATTATCCCTTCCAGGCTTCCAGTGCCTATATTTGTAGTACTCGTATCTTTCTCTACTAGGGTCGACTATGCGACCGCATAATCTTTATGCAGTGTACTATGCGACCGCATAGCAATTATGCAGATCGCATAGTGACCGTAGAATCAGGCAGATTATTGGTCATTTTGGACACCAATTATGCGACCGATATGCGGTCCGCATAACCATTATGCGGTCGCATATGCGACCGTAGAACCTGTTCCGGAGCTTCATTTTGGGGTTTTAAAACCCGATCCTACTTTGTTAAATACACGTTTTGGGCCATTTTTGAGATATAATCAGACATTTTAGAGTGAGAGAGAGTGCCCTAGAGTGAGAAGGTGTTCTTCAATAATTGTTCTTCAATTCTTGCTCAAGTTTTGGAATATTAAGAAGGCAGGTTCACTAGGTCTTCATCCTAGAGGTAAGATTCTACACCCTAAACCCTAATTTCGAAATCATCTGAAAATGGGTAATTAGCAAGATAATTTTTGGGCATGAGATTTGATTATTTTACATGCATGTGATATCAAGGGGTGTAGGAAGATTGTTGAACTAAGCATGGTAAAGATTGGGTTGTGGGATGATGGAATCCTCCATAAAAGGACCTTGAAACCTTGTGCACACCTAGTGTTTGATAAAAATGCTCAAATGAGCTAGAACCATGATCATCTTTCTAATTTTGATTCACTTTGTTTTATTTCTAAAATATATTGAAGTTGCTATGAATTCCGGAACGTTTTAGAGTTTAAGAAAGCTCAATTGAGGTATGTTGGGTAAACTCTTCTTTAAGAATTGGAATTCCCAATATCCTTGTAAGTTCCGAGATGTTGATTATAAATGAAGTATTCTTATAAGTTTTGTGATGAAGATATATGTTCAATTCGTGTTTCAAATGCTCTTATCATATTGCATTATAAATTGGGGATGTGTCCCAAACTATGGATTATGTATCCACATGTTATAATTTCTAGTCGTGATTTATGTAAAAGTTATTATGCCAAGTTATGTAGACATTGTGATTGTGATACACCTCCACCCGCATACATTGGAGTTAGGCAGCATGACTGCTTTGTGTGGGGATTGTGGCATAGAGATTATGACTGTGATACACCTCCACCTGCATATATATTGGGGTGAGGCGGCATGACCGCTTTATGTAGGGATTATGGTATTGTGGGACTGCACCTCCACCCGTTTACATTGGGTTGAGGTGGTATGACCGCTTTGTGCATAGTTTTGGTATTGTTATGGCACTACCACCCGCATACATTGGGGTGAGGCAGCATAGCCGCTTTGTGTTGGTATTGGTATTGTTGATGCATTTCCACCCGCATACATTGGGGTGAGGCGGCATAGCCGCTTTGTGTAGGTTCTTGGTATTATGGTTATACATCCACCCGCATACATTGGGGTGAGGCGGCATGACCGCTTGATTAGAGTTGTGGTATTATACGTACACCTCCACCTGCATACATCGGGTGAGGTGGCGGGGCCGCTTTGTATGAAGATGGTTACAGAGGATCTCATCTTAAATCCAATAATGTTATTGATAGCTCTTAATAAGCTTGCTCTGGTTTAAACGGTTATCTATATTATTCTATTGATGCACTGGTTCATCATATTCATCTTATATTTCTCAATTCTTAAATTGGTGTTTAGTTTTCATACTAGTACTATTCGACGGTAATAATGTCCCTTTTGCCGGGGGCGCTGCATCTTTAAATAGATGCAGGTGGTTCAACAGCAGGAGATATTGATCAGTGATAGCAGTACACCTTCTTCCCAGCTGACTTGGTGAGCCCCACTTCATCCCGGGGTCATGCATCTTTTGTTCTTTGTGTATTCTATTTGAGGTATAGCCGGGGCCTTATTGTCGGCATTATCATTGTACTCATCTTTATCTATAGAGGCTCCGTAGACATAATGTGGGTTGTATAATGGTGTTGGGGAAGTCAAACTCATATGTTGTGCTTGAATTACTATTTCCACTTCAGATTATGAAAAATGTGGTTGGAATTGAGACTTTAAAATAAAGTAATTGAAGGTAAGAAATTGGTATTGCAGACATGCTCACTTTATTTGTTGATTAACGAAAACATATATATTCTCACTATTCATGAATGAGTTTGGGTAGAAGGAAATCTAAATAGGCTTGCTCGGCCGGGTTCACATGGTTGAGCGCCGGTTGCGCTCCTCGATTTTGGGGTATGACAAAATTAGTATTAGAGCCTATGGTTTTAAAGTATTCCAAGATGTCTCGGAGCCGTGTCTAGTAGAGTCCTTATTATCGGTGTGTTGTCGAACACATCTATAATTAGGATGCTACATGGGCATTTAGGAATAATACCCTTCTTTCATGTTTCTGATCGTGCGATAAAGGTGGTTGTAAGATTGTTCCTCCTTTAACTCCTGCGTTGCTCTAATTTACAGTACATGGCACCTAAGAAGAAGGCAAGAACTAGCCAAAGAGCAATGTCACCCCAGGAATGACAGTTGACCCTATAATTGATGATGTGGGTGAGCACCCAAGGAGTGGAAATATTCCTCCAATTACTATACTGCCTGACTCTACTACAACTGATCAGACCGCACCTGTCCCTACACCTACAGAAGGTGCAATGGTTCCTCCAACTGATATTCCAGTTCCACCTCCAGCTCCAGCTTTCGATTCTGGTATGTCTGATATTGATATTAGGGGAGCCATACAAATGTTGACACAGATAGTGGCTTCTCAAGCCCAGAGATCGAGTGTTGGGCCTACTTCTTCCAGTCATCCCGGGGAATCTGCTAGTTCAAGGGTGAATAAGTTTCTTCAGTTAGATCCTCCAGTGTTTACGGGTACTGAGCCCAAGGAGGACCCCCAAGACTTCATTGATGAGATGCACAAAACTCTCCGGGTTATGCATGCTACAGAGACGGAGGGAGTAGAGTTGGCCTCCTACCGCCTGAAAGGTGTGGCCTATTCTTGGTTTGAGTTGTGGGAGGAATCCCGTGAGGAGGGAAGCCCTCCGGTAAGGTGGGGTGAGTTCACATATGCCTTTATGGATCATTTCTTGCCTACCGAAACTAAGGTAGCTCGTGCCGCTGAGTTTGAAAGCCTGAAGCAGGGTAGTATGAATATGTGGGAGTACTATATGGAGTTTGTGCGCCTGTCCAAGTACGCTATTCACATGTTGCCCACTATGGAGGCTAGAGTGCGCCGGTTTGTACAGGGTCTTAGCCCATGGGTTATCAATGAGGCCTCTACAGCTGCTTTGAATTACGATATGAACTATGGTAAGATGGTGGCATTTGCTCAAGCCATAGAGACCCACAAATTGAAGAATAGAATGGAGCGTCAGAGTAGCAGCAAGGCCCGGTCTGCGGGCAACTTTGGTGGTTCTTCCGGTAGTAGTGGTGGTAGGTCGGTGTTCAGGGGAGCATCATCAGGACCATCCCAATCATTCGCCCAGTCTTCGATGGGTGCACAGTCATCTGGACCCAGTCAGGGCAACATGGGAACCCACCAGCAGGGTCGGCCCTACAGAAGGTTTCAGCAGTAGAGGCTTCCATGCCCTAAGTGTGGGAGGATGCACTTTAGGTCCTGTTTTGTAGACCTACGAGTATGCTATGGGTGTGGTTTGAGGGTTCACATTCAGAGAGATTTCTGCTAGTCCCGCTAAAATATGGGTAGAGGTGCGTCACAGTCAGCTAATTCTGCCGCTACTACATCCATAGCACCTCCAGCTCGAGGCACCCCAGCACCCGCAGGGCGTGGTGCAGCTAGGGGTGCTTCACAGAATTCGGGAGGACCTAGCACATTTTATGCTATGCAGAGACGTCGGGAATTGGAGGCTTCTCCAGATGTTGTCACAGGTATATTGACTGTCCAATCTCATGATGTATATGCTCTTATTGATCCCGGTTCCACTTTGTCATATGTCACTCCTTATGTTGCTATAGAATTTGGGATAGAACTAGAACAACTTCATGAGTCATTCTCTGTATCTACTCCGGTTGGTGAGTCTATTTTGGCCGCACGGGTTTATAGAGATTATGTTGTCACGTTGCATGGTCGGGGGCACCGTGGCCGATCTTATTAAATTGAGAATGGTCGATTTTGACGTGATAATGGGGGTGGATTGGCTTTATTCTTGTTTTGCCAAGCTTGATTGCCGAACCAGAACTGAAATGAGCCAGTTATTGAGTGGAAGGGTGATGATGTAGTGCCAAAAGGTAGGTTTATTTCTTACCTTAAGGCCACGAAAATGATCAACAAAGGATGTATTTACCATTTGGTTCGGGTTACGGACACCGATACTGAGACACCTACACTTGAGTCCGTGCCTGTTGTGAATGAATTTTCGGGAGTCTTTTCGGATGAACTCCCTGGGATCTTACCAGAGAGGGAGATTGATTTTGGGATTGATGTGAAGCCAGACACGCATCCTATATCTATTCCACCCTACAGAATGGCACCGGCAGAATTGAAGGAGCTAAAGAACAATTGAGAGATTTGTTAGAAAAGGGTTTTATCCGGCCAAGTGTGTCGCCTTGGGGCGCACCGGTCCTTTTTCTAAGAAAGAAAGATGGGTCACTGAGAATGTGTATTGACTATCAGCAACTTAATAAGGTCACAATCAAGAATAAGTACCCACTGCCAAGGATAGATGATTTATTTGATTAATTGCAAGGTGCTAGGTACTTCTCCAAGATTGATTTAAGATCCGGGTATCACCAATTGAAGATTAGGGAGCGGGATATTCCGAAAACAGCTTTTAGAACCCGGTATGGGCATTTTGAATTTCTGGTGATGTCTTTTGGGCTAACAAATGCCCCAGCAGCCTTCATGGATCTTATGAATCGCGTTTTCAAGCCATTCCTTGATTCTTTTGTGATAGTGTTTATTAACGATATTCTTGTATATTCACGCCATCAAGAGGACCATGCCGGTCACCTTAGGGCAGTGTTGCAGACTCTGTATGATTTTATGCTATGCGGAGGCGTCGGGATTCAGAGGCTTCTCCAGATATTGACACAAGTATATTGACTGTCCAATCTCATGATCTATATTCTCTTATTGATCCCGGTTCCACTTTGTCATATGTCACTCCTTATGTTTCTATGGAATTTGGAATAGAACCAGAACAACTTCATGAGCCGGTCTCTGTATCTACTACGGTTGGCGACTATTGTGGCAGCGCGAGTTTATAGTGATTGTGATGTCACGGTTCGTGGTCGGGACACCATGTCTGATCTCATTGAATTGGGGATGGTTGATTTTGATGTAATAATGGGGATGGACTGGATTTATTCATGTTTCTCTAAGCTTAATTGTCGAACCAGAACCTAGGTTTGCACGGTTTGAGGTAAGTAACACTTCTAAACTTGGTTCTGAGGGTATGAATCCTTGAAACAGTGTTATGTGGTTGGTGATGAGGTGACGTACATGCTAGGTGATGGGGGTGTGAGCGTGCACCATAGTAATTGTGACTCGGTTAATGGTATCGTAATCTAATCTTGCTATTATTCATGTTTACTCCATGTGTTAGAGAAATTAAGATGTGATTTATGTTAGAAATCATGTCTAGGCTATGTGATGGTACTGTTGGGACCCATAGAAGTTGTTCTTTTATTGTTAAGTTATTTGCTTAAATTGCAGTTATGTATTCAGTCGCATTCATCATTTGCATATCAAAACTTAGTCTCTAATATCATTTATTATTACATCATGTATCATTGTTTTGGGTTGATTGGCATGAGCGTTGTGAGCCCGAGAGACTACATAGATGGATGAATGAGTGAGGCCGAGGGTATGATTGTGAGTTATTCATGATGGGATCGGGCTACACACCACAACTTGTTTTATTGATTCATGATGGGAACGGGTTGCACACCGCAACATGTATTAGTGATTCATGATGGGATCGGGTTGCACTACATAGCATGTATCATTGATTCATGATGGGATCAGGTTGCACACCGCAACAGTTTTTATTAGCACTTGGGTAGGATCCGCCCCTCTAGAGTCTGACATACCAGCAGTGAGCTCAAGTATCGTACAATATTGAGTGACTGAGTGTGATTTAGTGAGAGTTGAGACAGAAAAATTATGTACTCTAAGAGTGGGAGTACGGGAGGCCATCACTGTGATGCATTACATGTGACATGCACACTGATTTGTAGATATAGAGATGCAGCACTCCTCATATCAGTCATACTTGGCATTTCCACATTTCTGAACTGTCTACAAATTGATTTTTGGATTTCTTTATGAGTATTACTGTTATCATCTGGATTTGGACTGTACCTTTCTGAGCTTGTCACTGCTTTTAGCTGTTAACTACATTGGGTCGGTTGTACTCATACTACACTCTGCACTTCGTGTGCAGATCCAGGTACTTCCGGGTATGATGGTTGCTAGCTTGGAGCTTTATCTATTGGAGACTACCGAGGTACCTTCCTTGGCATCCGCAAGCCTTGACTCTCCTTCTTTTATGTTTATTTGTACTGTTCTATCTTCCTAGAAAGTGTTTAGTAGTCAGACTATGTTGTCATTTAGATACTTGTGTACTTAGTGACACCCGGATTCTGTAGGATAATTATCAGGTTTTTACTATTTAAGCTTATTTCGGTATCTTTTAAATTAAAGATGCGTGGTTATTTGTGAATTGTTGGCTTGTATAGCATTGCAATAGGTGCCATCACGACATGTGAGATTTTGGGTCGTGACAATATTTTTATCAGAGCCTAGGATCCATGGGTCTCACGAGTCATGAGTAGGTTTAGTAGAGTCTTGTGGATCGGTACGGAGACGTCTGTACTTATCTTCGAGAGGCTGCCGAACCCTTAGGAAAGACTTCACATTCTTGTATTCTTGTCGTGTGGATTTGTTGATTTCAGAAACTAAACTTCTGTTATTCTATTCTCTCACATATGGTAAAGATACGTGCTACCCAATCGGCTGGATGGCCACTAATACAACCAGCTAGGGTCACGAGAGGGCGGGGTAGTAGTAGAGGCCGAGGTGCATCTTGTACAACAGCTAGAGCAGCATTTGTAGAGCCACCAATTGCTCTAGCTCAGGAGCAGATCCCAGATGTGGTTGAGCCGGTAGGACCAGCTCATGCACTAGTTGTTCCCATTGTAATTCTAGGCCTTGAGGAGACTTTGGTTCAGATATTTATTGTATGCACTAGCCTTGCTCAAGCTGTATTAGTTCAGGCTGCACCAGCCACTTCTCAGGCAGGGGGAGGTACTCAGACTCCCGCCGCCCGCACTCCAGAGCAGGTGGTGCAGGAACTTCAGACACCGAGGTACTACCAGCCCAGCCAGTTGTAGTTGCTCAGGCCCAGGTGGGTCCCCCTATGAGTGACTAACAGCAGAAGAGACTAGAGAGGTTTGGGAGGCTCAATCCTTCATCATTCAGTAGGGTTGAGGCTGAGGATGCCCAGGACTGCTTGGATAGGTGCTAGTGGATTCTTCGCACGACGGGTATTCTGGAGACTAGTGGGGTCTCATTTACTACTTTTCAGTTGTCAGGGGCAGCCTTCAGATGGAGGGAGGCCTATGAGCAGAGCATGACTGCCGGTGCTGCACCACTTATATGGCACGAGTTCTCCATTCTCTTCTTGGAGAAGTTTGTTCCACCGACCGGCATGGAGGAGTTGCATAGGCAGTTTTAGCAGCTACGCCAGGAGGGTATGTCCGTGACCCAGTATGAGATGAGATTTTCAAATTTAGCTCATCACGTGATCTACGCTTCAGAGGGGATTGTAGTGGGGTTTGTAGCTTGCTGCTTAAATTGTCATCATGTGAAACACAGGCATCAGAGGCCGGGTGGATTGCTTCAGAGGCTTGAGATTCCACAGTGGAAATGGGAGCTTATCACCATAGACTTCATAGTTGGGCTCCCTTGGACATCGAAGAAGTTTGATGCTATTTGGATTATTGTGGACCAGTTGACTAAGTCCATGTATTTCATTCCAGTTGGGACTACCTATTCTTTAGAGCGGTTGGCTGATATCTATATCCGCGAGATTGTTCGCCTTCACGGTGTGCCGTTGTCCATCATTTCAGATCGGGGCACGCAGTTCACATCGCAGTTGTGGAGAGCAATGCAGTGAGAGTTAGGCACGCGGGTTGAGTTGAGTACATCATTCCACCCTCAGTCAGACGGACAATCCGAGCGCACTATTTTGATATTGGAGGATATGCTATGCGCTTGTGTCATGGATTTTGGGGGTTCTTGGGATCAGTTTATGCCGCTTGTAGAGTTTGCCTACAACAACATCTACCAATTGAGTATTCAGATGGCTCCGTATGAGGCCTTGTATAGGAGACGGTTTTGGTCTCTAGTTGGTTGGTTAGAGCCAGGTGAGGCTAGGATATTGGGTACTGACTTGGTTCAGGATGTTTTGGACAAGGTTACATTGATTCTAGATCTGCTTCACATGGCACAGTCTAGACTGAAGAGTTACACCAGTCGGAAGGTTTGTGATGTTGCTTACATGGTGGTAGACAAGGTATTGCTTAGAGTTTCATCCATGAAGGGTGTTATGAGGTTCGAGAAGAAGGGCAAGTTGAGCCCTCGGTATATTGGCCCGTTTGGGGTGCTTGAGTGGATTGGGGAGGTGGCTTACAAGCTTGCATTGCTGCCTAGTCTATCGAGTATTCATCCAGTATTTCATGTCTCCATGCTCTGGAAGTATTTTAGCGATTCGTCTCATATTTTGGACTTCAACACGGCTCAGTTAGATGGGGATTTGACATATGATATGGAGTCGGTGGCCATTTTGGATCGACAAGTTTGAAAGTTGAGGTCAAAGAATATGGCTCCAGTGAAGGTGCAATGGAGAGGGCAGCTAGTCGAGGAGGCTACTTGGGAGACCGGGCGGGATATGTGGAGCAGATATCCACACCTATTTGAGACTCCATGAATGATTCCAGACCCTTTAGAGCATAAACATTTGTTTAAGAGGGGGAGACTGTAATGACACGACCAATCATTCTGAGTATTATAGCCTCGTTCCCCCGTTTATTTCTTCTTCTATGCTCATTTGTTCTTATGTGACTTGACGGGGTGGTTGGTTTGGTTCCGAGGATATTTCGAAATAAATTGGGACAATTAGTCCCAAGGTTAGAAGCCTGAGTTGAAAGAGTTGACAGGATGTTGACTTATCTGTAAACGGCTTTAGAATGGAGTTTTGATGGTTCCGATAGCTCCGTATAGTGGTTTTGGATTTAGGAGTTTGTCTGTATATTGAATTGGAGGTCCGTAGATGATTTTGGCTTGAATTGGCGAAAGTTGGAAAATTAAAGTTTGGAGAGTTAACTTTATGGTTACCGGGCTCGAATTTTTGTTCCGGAAGTTAGAATAGGTATGTTGTGTCATTAATGACTAATGTGCAAATTTTGGGGTCAATCAAAGTTGGTTTGATAGGTTTCAGCTTTGATTGTAGAAGTTAAAAATTCATTAGTTTCAATAGGCTTGAATTGGGGTGCGATTGGTCTTTTTGATGTTATTTAATATGATTTACAGCCAATTTTAGACCTCGACTAAGTTCGTATCATGTTTTGGGATGTGTTGGTATGTTTGGTTGAGGTCCCGGGGGTCTCGGGTGGAATTTGGATGATTAAAGGATCAAAAATGGGACATGAAGCATTGCTGAGATTGTGGGCTTTCTAGTGTGATCGCACCTGCGAGGGGTTTGGTCGCAGGTGCGACGCCGCAGGTGTGGCAGGGTAAGCGCAGGTGCAAGAAGTGAGAAGGGACCTGGGAAGCGCAGGTGCGGAGGAGAAATCCGCAGAAGCGAAAGTGTATCTGCGCGAGGTATTCTGCAGATGCGGAGCTGAGAAGTAGGGATGGTGATCGCAGAAGCGATGGGATTTTCTATAGATGCGGTCCTGCAGGTGCGAAGAGGGGACCGTAGGTGCACTAGGTCGGGGCTTTAGTGGACTTTGCAGAAGCGACATTTTCTCCGTAATAACGGGATCGCAGGTGCGACCCCTGGCTTTACAGGTACGAAATGCCTGGGCAGTGTATATATTCGAAGGGTTCCGAGATTGATTTTCATTTTTGGACCTTGGGAGCTCGGATAGAGGCGATATTTGAAGGGTATTTCTCTATGTTACAAGCGGTAAGACACTTTTGATCTTTTTTATTCATCAATATTGAATACCCATTGAATTTCCCACCAAGATTATGTGTTTTTAAGGTGGAATTTAGGGAATTTTGGACTAGGGATTAGAGAGTAAGATTTGGGAATTTGAGTGGCGATTTGGTATCGGATTTGGGTAATTTTGGTATGGTTGGACTCATTATTGAATGGGTGTTCGGATTTTGTAACTTTTGTTGGATTCTGAGATGTGGGCCCAGGGTTGACTTCGGGTTGAATTTTTGATTTTTATTAAAGAACTTAGCTTATTCATATGGAATTGATTTCTATAGCTCGTGTTGATTTTATTGATTTGTTTGTGGCTAGATTCGAGTCTTTCGGGCTCTGATCCTCGATGCAAGGGCTTATTGCTTATTCCATGCTCATTTGTTATTAGGTAACACTTCTAAATTTGGTTATGAGGGTATGAATTCCTGAAACACATGTTATGTTGTTGGTGTTGAGGTGATGTAGATCCTAGGTGACGGGCATGTGGGTGTGCACCGTAGTAATTGTGACTCGGTTGATTCTATGGAATGATGTCGTCATCTAATCTTGCTATTATTCATGTTTACTCCATGTGTTAGAGAAATTGAGCTGTGATTAATGTTAGAGATCATGTCTAGGCTATGTGCTGGTACTGTTGGGACCCACATAGGTTGTTCTTTTATTGTTAAGTTATTTTCTTAAATTGTAGTTATGCACTCAGTCGCATTCATCATTTGCATATCATATCTCGGTCCCTGATATCATTTATTCTTACATCATGTATCATTGTTTTGGGCTATTGGCATGAGTGTTGTGAGCCCGAAAGACTGGAGAGATTGATGACTGAGTGAGGCTGAGGTTCTGATTGTGAGTGAGTCATGATGGGATCGGGCTGCACGTCGTAGGGAGTTTTATTGATTCATGATGGGATCGGGTTGTATGCCGCATCATGTATTATTGATTCATGATAGGATCGAGCTTCACGCCGCAGCAGAAATCATTAATTCATGATAGTATCGGGTTGCGCACTGCAGCAGGTTTTATTTGCACTTAGGCAGGATCCGCAACATACCAGCAGTAAGCACAGGTACCGTACAGTACTGAGTGACTGAGTGTGATGAGTGAGAGTTGAGACAGACAGATTGAGTGCTCTGAGAGTGGGAGTACGGGAGGCCATCATTGTGATGCATTACATGTGACATGTACATTGACATGTAGATATAGAGATGTAGCACTCCTCATGTCAGTCATACTTGGCATATTTTATCCGTGTTGAGCTTAAACTGTTAATTACTTGAAAGCATGTCCATATTTCTGAACTGTCTATCAATTGATTTTTTGAATTCTTTCTGAGTATTACCGTTATCATCTGAATTTGGATTGTACCTTTCTGAGGTCGTCACTGCTTTTAGCCCAAGGTTAGTCTTGTTACTTATTGAGTGCATTGGGTCGGTTGTACTCATACTATACTCTGCACTTCGTGTGCATATCCAGGTACTTCTGGGTACGACAGTTGCTAGCTTAGAGCTTTATCTATTGGAGACTATCGAGGCAGCTGCCTTGATGTCTGCAGGCCTTGACTCTACTTCTTTTCAATTTATTTGTACTGTTCCATCTTTCTAGACAGTGGTTAGTAGTAAGACTATGTTATAATTTAGATACTCATGTACTCAGTGACGCCCAATTTCTGGGGGATTTTTTATTGAGTCGCGGTACTTTTTTTTATTAGTAAATTATGAGGTTTTTACTATTTAAGCTTATTCCAGTATGTTTTAAATTAAAGATGCGTGGTTATTTGCGATAGGCATCATCACGACATATGAGATTTTGGGTCGTGACACACTTCCTATTTACAATATCGCTGCAATGATACATGCGCTATACACTTCCTTTTGATAATTCATTTGTATAACATGTGTATTACATGTGCTATATGCTCATTTTTCCCGTCTTATTGAATGATAACTTATAATGATCCAGCCAGCCATTTTGTGTGTTTGAGCCCCATTTTCCTATTTTATGCTTTTTGTTTGTATCTTTGTTGTTTTGTGATTTTTGGGAATGGTTGGTTTAGTTTTGGGGAAGTTTTGGAGTGAATTGGAATACTTAGTTTCAAGGTTGGAAGCTCAAGTTTTAATAATTGATCGAGGTTTGTCTTTTGTGTAAACGATCCCGGAATGGTGTTTTGATGGTTCCAATAGGTTTGTACGATGATTTTGGACATAGACGTATGTTCAAATTTGTATTTAGGGGATCCTAGGTTGATTTGGCTCTTTTTGGCGACAATTGGAATTTGAAGGTTGGAAAGTTTATAGGTTTGACTTGGAACTGATTTTGTGGTTATCGAGGTTTGTTTGGGATTCTAGGAGTTGGGATAAGTTCATTATGTCATTTAGGACATGTGTGCAAAATTTGGGTTATTCCGAGTTGGTTAGTCATGGTTTGGCATCAATTTTAAAAGTTAGAAGTTGATTACTTCATTAAGCTTAGATTGATGTGCGATTTGTCGTTTAGATATTTTTATGTGGGATTTGAGACCTCGAGTTTGTCTGCTTATGTATTAGGACTTGTTGGTATGTTTGAATGGGATCCCGAGGGACTCGGGAGTGTTTCAAATGAATTTTGGATAATTTTGGTAAAGTTTAGAATAGCTGAAGTTGTTGGTGTCGGGTGTGCTTTGCGATCGTGGAGCAAGTCACATGACCGTGAAGGTTTATTTTAGGGCAGTGGAATTTTGCTCTTTGCGTTCGCAAAGCTTTTTGAGCATTGGACTTCGCGTTCACGACATGGTCATCGCGTTCGCGTAGGAGGATGGAAGGCTGGGGTAGGCTAGAGCTAAGTCTTCGCGTTCGCGAGAGGCTTATCGCTTATCGTGTTGTTCCGGGGGAGATTGATCATCGCGTTTGCGAGTTGAGGACCGTATTCGCGAAGTGTATTTTCTGGGCAGTGTAATTTTTTGCTTGGCGAACACGAGGCTTGTGCCACATTCGTGAAGGGTAAAACTTGGTAGAGTTATAAGTTGTCATTTTCGAGACTTTGAGCTCATTTTATCATATTTTAAGATTGGGAGCTCGAATTGAGGTGATTTTTACCCACATGGATTGGATAAGTGTTCTTGACTTGGATTTGATTATTATTCATGATTCTATATTTGATTTTGACCTTTGATTGGTGAATCTAAGAGGAAAAATTGGGGATTTTTGTAACGACCCGACAGGTTATAAAATTGGGGTTATTTTTTTAGCCCCGTTGACACAGACAATCAGTCAGCACTGTACGGGTGCTTGACATTAATGTGTAATGACTCATTTTTTATAATATACATTTAAGTCATTAGCCAATAAAATAAAAATAAAATAAAAATAGAAAAGAGAAATAAAATAAATAAAATGGCCAAAGCCCAAAAAGTTAAATGCCGTAGGGCCCGGATAGAGTGGAGAAATTAAGAGATTCTTTGAAATCACAAAGAATCGAGAATTAGGGAGGAGAGAACAGAGCATTAAAGCTCTTGCAAGCAAACAAAAGGGAGAAACAGCAAATACTCATAATGCTATCACCGTGACTTTCTTATTCAGGTATTGAGATATCCATTGATACATAATTTTGTGTTGCAAATATATCTATGTCATGGAATTGTAATGATGGCTCATTATTGAGCATGATGTGATAATGATTAGGAGGCATGATGGTTAAGTAATAATAAATAATTTTTTTTTCCTGTTAAACTATCAAAACAGAACCCAAACACTACAACTGTCAAAAACTCTCCAAAACCTTGTGGAATCGAGTCAAGCTCTACAAGAGTGTACCAATAATTTCAAAATACAATACTGTTTTGGAATAGGTAGAACATCTAAAAGTTGAAAGTGACTTCGAGGCATGCAAACATTATTTTAGTAAAAAGTAACTGGACATCAAATGTGAATTCGTCCAGAATATGTATTTGGAATCTATTGAGACTTTAATATAAATATTACATCTGCAGTTTCGGATCTTTGTCTTTTAATTTAGATAGATTTGACTTTTACTCTGGTTATTATTATTACTGGAATCCGAGTACTAATCTAAGGGAATTTAATTGAATAATTAAGTTAGATGATGATAATATTAATTTTGCTCCTTTAATTCATGGTTTACGGTGTGAGATATTAAAATTTAGCTCTAAGTTTCAAAGTTAGGGATATTGAGTTTGACCCATTAAGTGACATCGGATATCAATATGTTGTATAGATTGAGGCCATTGAAGGCCGTTTGGTTGGTGTTCTAGACATTGCAAAGTTGGAAAACTTATGGTTAGCGTGGTAAGTGAGACTTTAAGCTTTGATACTTGCGTTTTCAAAAATTCATTTGGAAAATATATTTTGTCTGCCTGGTCCATGTGTTGGAACAAGCGTGTGCTTGGCAGAATCAGTGGTCTTCGACTAGCCGCAAATATATAATTTTATGAAAAATACTAAAATTATATTATAAGTTGTTTGATGGTGTGGTACGGCTGCAAGCCATGATATTGGATTTGATGATGTGATACGACTGTGAGCCATGTTGTTAGTTTTGATTATTTGATATGACTGTGAGCCATGGTGTTGGACATTGTGTAAGCTTTTGTACATCACTGTGGCATTGTGTATGTTTTCAGATATATATTTGGGGCATTGTATATGCTTTAGTGGGCATTATATATGCTACATCACATATTTGAGGCATTGTGGTGCCGTCGCGGACTCATTGGGGTGTTGGTTAATTTTTTTCACTGCCGTTTATGACTAGTCCTTAGTGTGTACTATGTTGAGATATGTGTACTTTGCTGGTTAATTTGTATTAATTTTGTGAAACATATATATTGAGTTTTTTAAAAATATATTTGTTGTATTTATTATATTGTACTGGTTATGGTATGCTTGTATTTTCTAACACTCGTTTCAGGGGTATTCAAAGTAGCGGATCGAGGATTTTACTGGGTTATATTTACGTAAAACTCAATCCTTACCTGCATTCCCATAACGATACTATTGCTGACGACGACACTAGTAGCCGACGAGATTGCTAGGATTGATCCAGTTATTGAGGTGGTCACCGTATTCACTACTAGAAATTCGATAAAAACCGACCAACGTTGGTCGGTAATGGCAAAAAACCGACTAAAACGCGACCATTTACGTGTGGACGGTATTTTTGTGGTCGAAAAGGAATACCGACCAAAGTTGGTCGAAAATTACCGACCAAAGTTGGTCGGAAATTAAATTCAAAAAAAAAATATTGCAAAAAAAACCGACCAAAGTTGGTCGGTATTTTAATTATGTAAAAAAAAAAATTTACCATCTGGGAATCGAACCGGGGTCTGTACTGTGGCAGGATACTATTCTACCACTAGACCATTTGTACATTTTGTTTTAAGACTGTCTTTTATTTGATTTATACTCTTTAATTGTATTTTCGCACGAAAATAACCGACCAAAGTTGGTCGGTTTTATTAAAAAGTAAAATTACCGACCAAAGTTGGTCGGTTTTTTTAAATGACCCGCCGAATTAACCGACCAATTTTGGTCGGTTTTTTTAATATTAATTTTTATTTATATTAATTGAAAAACCGACCAAAGTTGGTCGGTTTCTTGAAACATAAATTTTGCGGGACTCAAAAATAGTTTCCCGCATTTTTGCGCCAAAGAAAACCGACCAAAGTTGGTCGGTTTAGTAAAAAAAAAAAAAAAAATTTGAAAAACCGACCAACTTTGGTCGGTTTTTTGGTCGGTTTTTTTGCCGACCAAAGTTGGTCGGTCGACCTTGGTCGGTTTTTGCCGAATTTCTAGTAGTGATTATTCGTGGAGGTTGTCTAAAGAGTCTTTAGTATTTATTTATATGATATTCTTTATTTTGGGATTTACACACCCGACCTTGAGTCTTTCGTAATTCTCTTAGATGCTCCATGGTCTAGTATGAGATTTAGGCTAGAGTGTTGTTCCTCCATTTTAGTTATTATTGTTCAAAGCTATTTGTAAAATAATTTGGATCATTAAATATTGGTATTTAATTAGTGAAATGCTAGGAACTTACATTTATTTCGCCTGGCTTTTGTATAAATGCTAGGTGTATGGTATAAGCTGATTCGTCTAGCAGGTAGTGCTAGTTGGGTGCCAGTTACGTCTAGGGGGTAGTTTGGAACGTGAGAAAGTTGGTATCAGAGCGTAGGCCTTAAGTTCTGGGTCATGGAGCAGTGTTTGGTAGAGTCTTGTTCATGGGTATGTAGACGTCCATACTTATGACCTTGAGGCTACTGAACATCTAGGATATTTTCCCTCCTTTCATTCCTCATTCGTGTGTTAAATTAAATTAAGTTGAGCCTTAAGATGTCCCTTTTACAGATGGCTAGGACACGCATATTCTCCACTGTTGGACAACACTAGAAGTTATAAAATATATATGCAGCTAAGAGTTGCCTTGGGTACATGGGATATTATGTGCTTTGGTTGTTGGTTCGATTGGAAACACAATTGTAAATTTTGGGATAACTTTATTTCTAAAGAAACCTTGCCCAAACGTTTTTTTAAAGAAGTTCGTGGGTCAATCAATATTTTTGACATTAATCTATAAAGTGGTCCAAGGATATAATTGTTTCTTAAGAGCAATTTATTCAACATTCGAGGTTATGAGTGCAACTCTCCTTTATGAGCCTAATTAGGAGAGGGAAATAGTTGAGTAGGAAAGTAACAATTGTAATATAATAGCTTAGCTAGGTCTAGCTTGTTAGGCTTGGCTGTGAAGGACATTTTCAGGAAAGTACTTATATGGTTCTATACTTGGTGCCTCTTGAAGTAATTTGCTATTATTCGTAATATTGCAATGGTGACATTATAAGTGTGACCTTGACGTAAGAGTATATAATTCAAATGTATTGAGTATAAGCATGCTGCTGGCACTACGTGATGCAATCTGTTAATGGTGAGAGTTCGTGTATAAATGCTAGCTTGTGAGAGTATATAAGACTTAAGTATGTGGCTTTGCACCGATATTGTAAAAGGTTGAGTATGAAACTTAGCACATAGTAGCATTATACAGAGTAGTGAGACTGTCACACATCAGAATGAAATAGATGAACATTAAAAAAAAGCTTCAATACTTTTTAAAAAAATGAAATGACATGACTATCGCTGAGAAAAGTAATTAGTTTATACCTTTTTGTTAATATACGTTATGTTCGATAAAGCATATATTTGAGGAAGAAGAGCAACACATTATTAGATGTATATGAGGATTTAAAAAAAGGAATTTGTGTACTTGGATCTACCATTTGGTTTTAACCTAAGTGGGAGAGTCTTACTATTGGACTGATTTATCAGATATATATGGATATGGTTCAAAGTTGTACGAACTTGTTATAACTTAGCGTGGTTGACTTGAGCTCATCTTGGGTTATGATTTGTCGATTTCGTGTTTTCCTACAGTTACTTGCTATAAAAGATTGTCGCATTTTCTATTTTGATTAAGCCTAGTATAGATGATTCACTTGGTATGCATCTACGCATAGCTACCTCATAAATAAAGGTTCTAGACATGATAAGTAAAGGTTATGTGTTTATTTAACTATATCTCGGGGTGCTACATTAGAGTAATCAATTACTGAATTAGTCTTTATGATTAATGAATTCCCAGATGTATTTTCAGGGGACTTATCGAGTGTACTACTTATTAAGGAGATAGACTTGGATAATAATATATTTTTGAAAACTTAGTCTACTCTTTTCTCTATTATAGAACAGCTTTGTGGAGTCAAAGGGACTAAGAAAACAATTACAAGGTTTCGGAATTAAGAGGTCACTTGACCAAATGCATCGGCCACCATATTGGCCTCCGCCTTTCGACTCAAGGCATGGGCCATCACATTGGCCTTCCTAGGATGATATAGAATGGTGATATCATAGTCCTTAAACAACTCTAACCACCACCACTGCCGCAAGTTAAGATCTTTCTTTTTGAACAGATTCTGTAGACTCCGGTGGTCGGTAAAGACCTCACAAGGGAGACCGTACAAATAAAGTCGCCAGATCTTCAATGCATGTACAATATCTGCCAACTCCAAGTCATAGACCGGATAATTCTTCTCACGAGTCTTCAACTGTCGAGACGCGTAGGCAATCACCCTACCGTCTTGCATCAACACCGCGCCAAGGCCAATACATGATGCATCACAGTACATAGTATGAGACCATGAACCCGTAGGCAACACCAACACTGAAGCTGTAGTCAAAGCAGTTTTGAGCATTTAAAAGATCGCCTCACACTCCTCGGACAATCTGAAAAGAGCACCTTTCTGGGTCAATCTGGTCATAAGTGCAACTGTAGATGAGAAACCCTCTACGAAACGACAGTAATACCTGACTAAACCAAGGAAACTCTGGATCTCTATAGCTTAAGACACTCTGGGTCAATTCTGCACTGCTTCAATCTTTTTCGAATCTACCTTGATCTCCTCACTCGACACCACATGACCCTAAAATGCCACTAAATCGATCTAGAACTCACACATTGAGAATTTTGCATACAACTTCTTTTCTCTCAATGTCTGGGGCACGATTCTCAAGTGCTGCTCATGATCTTCCCGAATGCGGGAGTACACTAAGATATCAACAATAAACACAATGACGAATGAATCAAGATAAGGCTGGAATACACTATTCATCAGGTGCATAAATGCTGTTAGGGCGTTGGTCAACTCAAATGACATCACGAGAAACTCGTAGTGACCATACCCAGTCCTACATGCAACTTTCGAAATATCTGGATCCCGAATCTTCAGGTGGTGATAACCTGACCGCAAATCAATCTTTGAGAACACTTTGGCACCCTGAAGCTGATCAAACAAGTCATCAGTGCGTGGTAATGGATACTTGTTCTTCAATGTAACGTTGTTCAACTACCGATAATCAATACACATGCGCATAGAACCATCCTTCTTCTTCACAAACGAGACCGGAGCATCCCCCGGCGATACACTAGGTCGAGTGAAACCCTTAAAAGCAACCCTTGCAACTGCTCCTTTAACTCCTTCAGTTCCGTTGGGGCCATACGATATGGTGGAATAGAAATAGTGCCCGGCAACAAGTTAATACTAAAATCGATATCTCTATCGGCTTGCATGCTCTGAACATCTATCGGAAATACATCTGGGAAGTCTCTTATTATCGGAACCGACTCAACAGTAGGAGTATCAGCACTGACATTTCTCACAAAAGCTAGATAATTATCACAACCCTTCTCAACCATCCGCTGAGCCTTTAGAAATGATACAATCTTTCTAGGAACATAATATAATGCACCCCTCCACTCTAACCGTGGTAGACCTGCCATAGCCAGCGTTACAGTCTTGGCGTGACAATCTAGAATAGCATGAGAGGGCGACAACCAGTACATGCCCAAGATAACATCAAAGTCTACCATACTAAGTAATAATAAATCAACTCTGGTCTCAAAATCGCCAATAACAACTAAACACGACCGATAGACACGGTCTACAATAATAGAATCTCCCACAAGAGTGGACACATACACATGAGAACTCAAAGAATCACGAGATATATCCAATTACAAAGTAAAGTAAGATGACACATATGAATAAGTAGATCCTGGATCAAATAATACTGATGCATCTCTATGGCAAACCAGAACCATATATGTAATGACCGAGTCTGAATAAACTGCCTCCGTCTTACCTGTAAAATCATAGAATCTAGCCTAGCATCCCCCCTCTAGGGTGAACTCTACCCGTCCGTCCTCCACCCCTAGCTGGCTGTGCGGGTGGAGCGAGCAACTGGAGCAGCAACCCTGGCCTAGGAAGTATGTGGACCTAACTGAATTCGTGGAGCCTGAGTAGCCACAGGAGATGCACCCCCCGAGTTTGCGGCAGTCTCTAACCATGTGAGGGCTATCACCATACTCAAATGAAGCTCTCGGTGGGCATGGATGCTGGGACTAGCTCGGACCTGGTCGGTTGGACTAACCAATGAAGGCACCCCATGCAGGAGGTGCACTAGAAAGTGGCTGGGCAAAGTGTGCAACCTGGGACCTCGGAACAACCTGAGCACCACTAGAACCTCGCAGTGCCGAATGAACTGGAAGACTTATATAGCCTCTACCATGACGGGCTGTAGCCGCAACGTGACCATCACTGAATCCTACAGTACCTCGAGGTCTCTTGGCCTCCCTGCAATCTCTCTCACAGCCCCGCATACCCTCCAACCACTCTGCAATCTCAACCACCTGCTGATATGGAGTATCTGTCTCCAACTCTCGAGCCATACTGAACTAATACCATAGTTGATCCCCTTGATAAATCGACGAATTCGCTCTCTGACTGTAGAAACCAAGGCAGGTGCATGTCTGGACAAGTCACTGAATCGGACAGCATACTCCGACACTGTCATTGTACCCTAGCGCAGCTACTCAAACTTTATGCTCCATGCATCCCGAAGGGTCTGAGGAACAAACTCTCTCACGAATAATTCTAAAAACTGAGTCTATGTAAGTGAAGCTCCCTCAGCCGGGCTACCCTATTCGCCACCACCGATATGCCTCTCGGGACAGCTAGAAAGTAGTGAAAGCAACCCCGCTCGTCTCCACAATACCCATAGTGCGGAGAATACGGTGGCACTACTCAAGAAAATAATGTGCATCCTCTGAAGCCAAACTACTAAAAGTAGGATGGTGATATTTCTTGAATCTCTCGAGCCTAAGCTTCTCCTCCTCATCTGTTGCTGCCCTAACAGTGGGCTGAACCGGAGCAACAGGTTGTACCAGTATAATCTATGGAACCTTAGTCTACTCTTTTCTCTATTATAGAACATCTTTGTGGAGTCAAAGGGACTAAGAAAACAATTACAAGGTTTCAGAATTAAGAGGTCACTTGACCAAATACATCGGCCACCACATTGGCCTCCGCCTTTCGACTCAAGGCATCGGCCACCACATTGGCCTTCCTAGGATGATATAGAATGGTGATATCATAGTCCTTAAACAACTCTAACAACAACCACTGCCGCAAGTTAAGATCTTTCTATTTGAACAGATTCTGTAGACTCCGATGGTTGGTAAAGACCTCACAAGGGAGACCGTACAAATAATGTCGCCAGATCTTCAATGCATGTACAATGTCTTCTAACTCAAAGCCATAGACCGGATAATTCTTCTCACGAGTCTTCAACAGTCGAGACACGTAGGCAATCACCCTACCATCTTGCATCAACACCACACCAAGGCCATCACATGACGCATCACAGTACACAGTATAAGACCCCGAACCCGTAGGCAACACCAACACTAAAGCTGTAGTCAAAGCGGTTTTGAGCTTTTGAAAGATCGCCTCACACTCCTCGGACACTCTGAAAGGAGCACCTTTCTGGGTCAATCTGGTCATAAGTGCAACTGTAGATGAGAAACCCTCTACGAAACGAAAGTAATACCCGACTAAACTAAGGAAACTCCGGATCTCTAAAATTGAAGACACTCTAGGCCAATTATGCACTGCTTCAATCTTTTTCGAATCTACCTTGATCCCCTTACTCGACACCACATGACCCTAAAATGCCACTAAATCGATCTAGAACTCACACATTGAGAATTTTGCATACAACTTCTATTCTCTCAAGGTCTGCAGCACGATCCTAAAGTGTTGCTCATGATCTTCCCAAATGCGGGAGTACAATAAGAGGTCATCAATTAACACAATGACGAATGAATCAAGATAAGGCTGGAATACACTATTCATCAGGTGCATAAATGTTGCTGGGGCGTTGGTCAACTCAAAGGACATCACGAGAAACTCGTAGTGACCATACCCAGTCCTACAGGCAACTTTCGGAATATCTGGATCCCGAATCTTCAGGTGGTGATAACCTGACCGCAAATCAATCTTTGAGAACACTCTGGCACCATGAAGCTGATCAAACAAGTCATCAGTGCATGGCAATGGATACATGTTCTTCAATGTAACGTTGTTCAACTACCGATAATCAATACACATGCGCATAGAACCATAATTCTTCTTCACAAACGAGACCGGAGCATCCCCCGACGATACACTAGGCTGTGTGAAACCCTTATAAGCAACCCTTGCAACTACTCCTTTAACTCCTTCAGTTCAGTTTTGGCCATACGATATGGTGGAATAGAAATAGTGCCCGACAACAAGTTAATACTAAAATCGATATCCCTATCGGCTTGCATGCTCTGAACATCTACCGAAATTACATCTGGGAAGTCTCTCATTATCGGAACCGACTCAACAGTAGGAGTATCAGCACTGACATTTCTCAAAAAAGCTAGATAAGTATCACAACCCTTCTCAACCATCCGCTGAGCCTTTAGAAATGCTACAATCCTTCTCAACCATCTGCTAAGCCTTTAGAAATGATACAACCCTTCTAGGAACATAATCTAATGGACCCCTCCACTCTAACCGTGGTAGACCTTCCATAGCTAGCATTACAGCCTTGGCGTGAAAATCTAGAATAGCATGATAGGGCGACAACTAGTCCATGCCCAAGATAACATCAAAGTCTACCATACTAAGTAATAATAAATCAACTCGGGTCTCAAAAGCGCCAATAACAACTAAACACTACTGATAGACATGGTCTACAATAATAGAATCTCCCACAAGCGTGGACACATACACATGAGAACTCAAAGAATCACGAGATATATCCAATTACAAAGCAAAGTAAGATGACACATATGAATAAGTAGATCCTGGATCAAATAATATTGTTGCATCTCTATGGAAAACCAGAACCATACATGTAATGACCGAGTCTGAAGCAACTGCCTCCGTCTTACCCGTAAAAGCATAGAATCTAGCCTAGCATCCCCCTCTAGGGTGACATCTACTCGTCCGTCCTCCACTCCTAGCTGGTTGTGCGGGTGGAGCAGCAACTGGAGCAGCAACCCTGGCCTAGGAAGTATGTGGACCTAACTGAATTCGTGGAGCCTGAGTAGCCACAGGAGATGCACCCCCCGAGTTTGCGGCAGTCTCTAACCATGTGAGGGCTATCACCATACTCAAATGAAGCTCTCGGTGGGCATGGCTACTGGGACTGGCTCGGACCTAGTCAGTTGGACTGACTGATAAAGGAACCCCATGCAGGAGGTGCACTAGAAAGTGTCTGGGCAAAGTGTGCAACCTGGGACCTCAGAATGACCTAAGCACCACTAGAACCTCGAAGTGCCGAATGAACTGGACGACTCACATAGCCTCTACCATGATGATCTGTAGCCGCAACGTGACCACCACTGAATCCTACAGTACCTCGAGGTCTCTTGGACTCCCTACCATCTCTCTCACAGCCCCGCATACCCTCCAACCGTTGTGCAATCTCAACACCTGCTGATATGGAGTATCTGTCTCCAACTCTCGAGCCATGCTGAACTAATAGCATAGTTGATCCCCTTGATAAATCGACGGACTCGCTCTCTGACTGTAGAAACTAAGGCAGGTGCATGTCTGGACAAGTCACTAAATCAGACAGCATACTCCGACATTGTCATAGTACCCTGGCACAACTGCTCAAACTTTATGCGCCATGCATCCCGAAGGGTCTGAGGAACAAACTCTCTCACGAATAATTCTGAAAACCGAGTCCATGTAAATGAAGTTGCCTCGGCTGGGCTACCCTTTTCGCCACCACCGATATGCCTCTCTGGACTGCTAGAAAGTAGTGAAAGCAACCCCGCTCATCTCCACAATACCCATAGTGCGGAGGCTACGGTGGCACTCCTCAAGAAACCAATGTGCATCCTCTGAAGCCAACCCACTAAAAGTAGGATAATGATATTTCTTGAACCTCTCGAGCCTAAGCTTCTCCTCCTCATATGTTACTGCCCTAACCATGGGCTGAACCGGAGCAACAGGTTGTACCAGTATAATCTTTGGAACCTTAGTCTACTCTTTTCTCTATTATAGAACAGCTTTATGGATTCAGAGGGACTAAGAAAACAATTACAAGGTTTCGGAATTAAGAGGTCACTTGACCAAATACATCGGCCACCACATTTGCCTCCGCCTTTCGACTCAAGGCATCAGCCACCACATTGGCCTTCCTAAGATGATATAGAATTGTGGTATCATAGTCCTTAAACAACTCTAACCACCACCACTACCGCAAGTTAAGATCTTTCTGTTTGAACAGATTCTGTAGACTCCGGTGGTCGGTAAAGACCTCACAAGGGAGACCGTACAAATAATGTCGCCAGATCTTCAATGCATGTACAATGTCTGCCAACTCCAACTCATAGACTGGATAATTCTTCTCACGAGTCTTCAACTGTCGAGATGCGTAGGCAATCACCCTACTGTCTTGCATCAACACTATGCCAAGGCCAACACATGACGTATCACAATATACAGTATAAGACCCCGAACCCGTAGGCAACACCAACACTGAAGCTGTAGTCAAAGTAGTTTTAAGCATTTGATCGATCGCCTCACATTCCTCGGACAATCTGAAAGGAGCTCCTTTCTGGGTCAATCTGGTCATAAGTGCAACTATAGATGAGAAACCCTCTACGAAACGATGGTAATACCAGACTAAACCAATGAAACTCCGGATCTCTATAGCTTAAGACACTCTGGGTCAATTCTGCACTGCTTCAATCTTTTTCGAATCTACCTTGATCTCCTCACTCGACACCACATGACCCTAAAATGCCACTAAATCGATCTAGAACTCACACATTGAGAATTTTGCATACAACTTCTTTTCTCTCAAGGTCTGGAGCATGATCCTCAAGTGCTGCTCATGATATTCCCGAATGCGGGAGTACACTAAGATGTCATTAATTAACACAATGACGAATGAATCAAGATAAGGCTGGAATACACTATTCATCAGGTGCATAAATACTGCTGGGGCATTGGTCAACTCAAATGACATCACAAGAAACTCGAAGTGACCATACCTAGTCCTATAGGCAACTTTTGGAAAATCTGGATCCCGAATCTTCAGGTGGTGATAACCTGACCACAAATCAATCTTTGAGAATACTCTAGCACCCTGAAGCTGATCAAACAAGTCATCCGTGCATGGTAATGGATACCTGTTCTTCAATGTTACGTTGTTCAACTACCGATAATCAATACACATGTGCATAGAACCATCCTTCTTCTTCACAAACAAGACCGAAACATCCCCAGGCGGTACACTAGGCCTAGTAAAACCCTTATAAGCAACCCTTGCAACAGCTCCTTTAACTCCTTCAGTTTCGTTGGGGCCATACGATATGGTGGAATAGAAATAGTGCCCGACAACAAGTTAATACTAAAATCGATATCCCTATCGGCTTGCATGCTCTGAACATCTACCGAAAATACATATGGGAAGTCTCTTATCACCGCAACCGTCTCAATAGTAGGAGTATCAGCACTGACATTTCTCACAAAAGCTAGATAAGTATCACAACCCTTCTCAACCATCCGTTGAGCCTTTAGAAATGATACAACCCTTCTAGGAACATAATCTAATACACCACTCCACTCTAACCATAGTAGACCTGCCATAGCCAGCGTTGAAGTCTTGGCGTGATAATCTAGAATAGCATGATAGGGCGACAACCAGTCCATGCCTAAGATAACATCAAAGTCTACCATACTAAGTAATAATAAATCAACTCTGGTCTCAAAAACACCAATAACAACTAAACACGACCGATAGACACGGTCTACAATAATAGAATCTCCCACAAGCGTGGACACATACACATGAGAACTCAAAGAATCACGAGATATATCCAATTACAAAGCAAAGTAAGATGACACATATGAATAAGTAGATCCAGCATCAAATAATACTGATGCATCTCTATGGCAAACCAGAACCATACATGTAATGACCGAGTCTGAAGCAACTGCCTCCATCTTACCCGTAAAAGCATAGAATCTAGCCTAGCATCCCCCTCTAGGGTGACCTTTACCCGTCCGTCCTCTACCCCTAGCTGGCTCTGCGGGTGGAGCGGCAACTGGGGCAGCAACCCTCACCTAGGAAGTATGTGGACCTAACTGAATTCATGGAGCATTAGTAGCCAGAGGAGATGCGCCCCCCCGAGTCTGCGGTAGTCTCTAACCATGTGATGGCTATCACCACACTCAAATGAAGCTCTCGGTGGGCATGGCTGTTGGGACTGGCTTGAACTTGGTCGGTTGGACTGACCGATGAAGGTACCCCATGCAGGAGGTGCACTAGAAAGTGGCTGGGCAAAGTGTGCAACCTGGGACCTCAGAATGACCTAAGCACCACTAGAACCTCGAAGTGCCGAATGAACTGGACGACTCACATAGCCTCTACCATGATGATCTGTAGCCGCAACGTGACCACCACTGAATCCTACAGTACCTCGAGGTCTCTTGGACTCCCTACCATCTCTCTCACAGCCCCGCATACCCTCCAACCGTTGTGCAATCTCAACACCTGCTGATATGGAGTATCTGTCTCCAACTCTCGAGCCATGCTGAACTAATAGCATAGTTGATCCCCTTGATAAATCGACGGACTCGCTCTCTGACTGTAGAAACTAAGGCAGGTGCATGTCTGGACAAGTCACTAAATCAGACAGCATACTCCGACATTGTCATAGTACCCTGGCACAACTGCTCAAACTTTATGCGCCATGCATCCCGAAGGGTCTGAGGAACAAACTCTCTCACGAATAATTCTGAAAACCGAGTCCATGTAAATGAAGTTGCCTCGGCTGGGCTACCCTTTTCGCCACCACCGATATGCCTCTCTGGACTGCTAGAAAGTAGTGAAAGCAACCCCGCTCATCTCCACAATACCCATAGTGCGGAGGCTACGGTGGCACTCCTCAAGAAACCAATGTGCATCCTCTGAAGCCAACCCACTAAAAGTAGGATAATGATATTTCTTGAACCTCTCGAGCCTAAGCTTCTCCTCCTCATATGTTACTGCCCTAACCATGGGCTGAACCGGAGCAACAGGTTGTACCAGTATAATCTTTGGAACCTTAGTCTACTCTTTTCTCTATTATAGAACAGCTTTATGGATTCAGAGGGACTAAGAAAACAATTACAAGGTTTCGGAATTAAGAGGTCACTTGACCAAATACATCGGCCACCACATTTGCCTCCGCCTTTCGACTCAAGGCATCAGCCACCACATTGGCCTTCCTAAGATGATATAGAATTGTGGTATCATAGTCCTTAAACAACTCTAACCACCACCACTACCGCAAGTTAAGATCTTTCTGTTTGAACAGATTCTGTAGACTCCGGTGGTCGGTAAAGACCTCACAAGGGAGACCGTACAAATAATGTCGCCAGATCTTCAATGCATGTACAATGTCTGCCAACTCCAACTCATAGACTGGATAATTCTTCTCACGAGTCTTCAACTGTCGAGATGCGTAGGCAATCACCCTACTGTCTTGCATCAACACTATGCCAAGGCCAACACATGACGTATCACAATATACAGTATAAGACCCCGAACCCGTAGGCAACACCAACACTGAAGCTGTAGTCAAAGTAGTTTTAAGCATTTGATCGATCGCCTCACATTCCTCGGACAATCTGAAAGGAGCTCCTTTCTGGGTCAATCTGGTCATAAGTGCAACTATAGATGAGAAACCCTCTACGAAACGATGGTAATACCAGACTAAACCAATGAAACTCCGGATCTCTATAGCTTAAGACACTCTGGGTCAATTCTGCACTGCTTCAATCTTTTTCGAATCTACCTTGATCTCCTCACTCGACACCACATGACCCTAAAATGCCACTAAATCGATCTAGAACTCACACATTGAGAATTTTGCATACAACTTCTTTTCTCTCAAGGTCTGGAGCATGATCCTCAAGTGCTGCTCATGATATTCCCGAATGCGGGAGTACACTAAGATGTCATTAATTAACACAATGACGAATGAATCAAGATAAGGCTGGAATACACTATTCATCAGGTGCATAAATACTGCTGGGGCATTGGTCAACTCAAATGACATCACAAGAAACTCGAAGTGACCATACCTAGTCCTATAGGCAACTTTTGGAAAATCTGGATCCCGAATCTTCAGGTGGTGATAACCTGACCACAAATCAATCTTTGAGAATACTCTAGCACCCTGAAGCTGATCAAACAAGTCATCCGTGCATGGTAATGGATACCTGTTCTTCAATGTTACGTTGTTCAACTACCGATAATCAATACACATGTGCATAGAACCATCCTTCTTCTTCACAAACAAGACCGAAACATCCCCAGGCGGTACACTAGGCCTAGTAAAACCCTTATAAGCAACCCTTGCAACAGCTCCTTTAACTCCTTCAGTTTCGTTGGGGCCATACGATATGGTGGAATAGAAATAGTGCCCGACAACAAGTTAATACTAAAATCGATATCCCTATCGGCTTGCATGCTCTGAACATCTACCGAAAATACATATGGGAAGTCTCTTATCACCGCAACCGTCTCAATAGTAGGAGTATCAGCACTGACATTTCTCACAAAAGCTAGATAAGTATCACAACCCTTCTCAACCATCCGTTGAGCCTTTAGAAATGATACAACCCTTCTAGGAACATAATCTAATACACCACTCCACTCTAACCATAGTAGACCTGCCATAGCCAGCGTTGAAGTCTTGGCGTGATAATCTAGAATAGCATGATAGGGCGACAACCAGTCCATGCCTAAGATAACATCAAAGTCTACCATACTAAGTAATAATAAATCAACTCTGGTCTCAAAAACACCAATAACAACTAAACACGACCGATAGACACGGTCTACAATAATAGAATCTCCCACAAGCGTGGACACATACACATGAGAACTCAAAGAATCACGAGATATATCCAATTACAAAGCAAAGTAAGATGACACATATGAATAAGTAGATCCAGCATCAAATAATACTGATGCATCTCTATGGCAAACCAGAACCATACATGTAATGACCGAGTCTGAAGCAACTGCCTCCATCTTACCCGTAAAAGCATAGAATCTAGCCTAGCATCCCCCTCTAGGGTGACCTTTACCCGTCCGTCCTCTACCCCTAGCTGGCTCTGCGGGTGGAGCGGCAACTGGGGCAGCAACCCTCACCTAGGAAGTATGTGGACCTAACTGAATTCATGGAGCATTAGTAGCCAGAGGAGATGCGCCCCCCCGAGTCTGCGGTAGTCTCTAACCATGTGATGGCTATCACCACACTCAAATGAAGCTCTCGGTGGGCATGGCTGTTGGGACTGGCTTGAACTTGGTCGGTTGGACTGACCGATGAAGGTACCCCATGCAGGAGGTGCACTAGAAAGTGGCTGGGCAAAGTGTGCAACCTGGGATCTCAGAACAACCTGAGCACCACTAGAACCTCGAAGTGCCGAATGAACTGGACGACTCACATAGCCTCTACCATGAGGGGCTGTAGCCACAACGTGACCACTACTAAATCCTATAGTACCTCGAGGTCTGTTGGCCTCCCTACCATCTCTCTCACAGCCCCACATACCCCTCCAACTGCTGTACAATTTCAACCACCTGCTGATATGGAGTATCTGTCTCCAACTCTCGAGCCATGCTGAACTAATACCATAGTTGAGCCCCTTGATAAATCGACGGACTCACTCTATGACTGTAGAAACCAAGGCAGGTGCATGTTTGGAAAAGTCACTGAATCGGACAGCATACTCCAACACTGTCATAGTACCCTGGCGCAGCTACTCAAACTTTATGCTCCATGCATCCCGAAGGGTCTAAGGAACAAACTCTCTCACGAATAATTCTGAAAACCGAGTCCATGTAAGTGAAGCTGCCTCGGCTGGGCTACCCTCTTTGCCACCACCGATATGCTGCTGTGGACTGCTAGAAAGTAGTGAAAGCAACCCCGCTCGTCTCCACAATACCCATAGTGTGGAGAATACAGTGGCACTCTTCAAGAAAACAATGTGCATCCTCTGAAGCCAAAACCACTAAAAGTAGGATGTTGATATTTCTTGAACCTCCTGAGCCTAAGCTTCTCCTCCTCATATATTGCTGCCTTAACCATGGGCTGAACCAGAGCAATAGGTTGTACTAGTATAATCTCTGGAACCTGATCGATCTGGACCCGCTGCTCTGGGGTATAGGCCGCGGGAGTCTGTGCTCTTCCCCCAGCCTGAGATATGGCTGGTGCAAGTGGAATCAACCCTGCCTGAGCCAAGGTACCAAACATGCTCAAGAACTGTGCGAGGGTCTCCTGAAGTGCTGGGGTGGCAACAGGTGCCTCGAGTGCCTGTCCCCCAACTAGAGCGACTGGTGGCTCTTCTGTCGTAGCTCGGGCAGGTGCTCTGTCTGCACCACATGCCCCTCCTCGACCTTTGCCCCAGCCTCGGCCTCTTGCGGCTCTAGCAGGGGGCGTGGGTGTCTAATCGTCGGATCTTGGAGTGCGTGTCCTCACCATCTTTGAGAATAGAAAGTCAAAGATTCAGTTTTCGAAGTCAACTAATTCGCACGATAAGGAATCAAAGAAGTGAAGTTTTCCTAATAGTTCTGTAGCCTCTCGAAGATAAGTACAGACGTCTCCGTACCGATACGCAAGATTCAACTAACCCTGCTTATGACTCATAATACCTATGAACCTAGAGCTCTAATACCAACTTGTCACGGCCCCAATTTTTCTCCGTAGGATGTCATGATGGCACCTAGTTTCTATGACTAGGTAAGCCTAACAGATAATAATAACTTGATGGAAACAACTAACAAATACTAAGACAAAGCAGAATAACTGATATAACCTTCCGAAACAAAATATAACCTCATCAATACACTCCCCAAAACCGGTAGAGCTAAGTCATAAGCTCTATCCAATAAAACTAGAATATCTAATACATCATTGTCTGAAGGAAAAGAAATAGAACAATAGTAAAAAGCACAGGATGGTGACTCCAAGGCCTGCGGACGCCGAGTAGGCATACTTTGAAGTCTCCATAAGGTAGTTACAAATGATCTTTAACTACTGGCACGAGCAGATGTACTTGGATCTACATAAAAATGTGTAAAAGCGTAGTATGAGTACACCACAATAGTACCCAGTAAGTATCAAGTCTATCCTCAGTAGAGTAGTGACGAGGCCAGGTCAATACACCTACTAAGATATAAATAAGCAGTATGAAAATGTTGTACGGGTATATAATGGAAAACGAAGAAATAACTGATAAGAAACAAGATAATAACATGAACTAATATCGAAAATCAAACATGGAAATCTCATAAAAGAAGCAACTAAAGAGAACTACAATGATTATATACGGACAACAACTGCTAGAACAATAAAGAATGAAACAACAAGAAATGTTCCCACCAAAACTCTTTGCAACATGACATAAACAACAAGAATCACAAAGGGGTACTACCTCATGTACAATAAAATCACAATCGAGGTACTACCTCGTATAATCAAGAATCACAACCAAGGTACTGCCTCGTATTTACATTTCTCAATTTAAATCACAATATTTCCTTATACCGCTGCGCGAGCCTTATATTTGAAATGGGTTTTGTAAACAGTTTTCCCGAAATAGCTACATGCACTTTAGCCCACCTTAAGACGCCGCGTGGCTTCACGTAGTTCCCCTAGAAGCAACACTCATACAGGTCCTACCTTATACCACCGTATGCACATCAACCCCAAGCCTTATACCACCGCATGCGCGTCAATATCACATTACAATAATAATACAAGTGCCCATATATCACAATTTTCCAACAATCCACATTATCAATATTTCCACAACAATAGCCCACGGCTCCACTGCAACGAGTACAAGAAAATCAACAACAACAATTAATGTGAAATGCTCAAAAGGAAGATGTTTCAAAAATAACAATTTTGCCTCAACGTGATAACAACTTTCACAACTTCAATACCAATAACTCAAAAATGAGAGACAATGCATGACCACGATCCTAAATAAGAATAACTCACATTGGAAGAGATAATATATAGTAATGACTTCAAATAATGGGAATCAACAATGGAAGAGATAACATGAACAATAACTTCAAATAATGGTAATCAACACAAAAAGAGGTAACATGAACAATGACTTCAATTAATGCTAATAAACAATGAAAGTTATAACATGTATAATGACTTCAATTAATGATAATCAACAATGAAGAGATAGCATGTAACAATAAAAGAGACAACACGTCCAACTATAAGCATGAGAGCAAATTATCAATTAGGAGGTAGAACAAGTGTTAACGAAGTCATTTAAGACATGTAAGGATAGACTAACACTGTGTAAGGATAGATTGACTAAGTTAATTTAGAACATGATATGGAATTTTAATTTAAGCATGGAAATAATCTAAGGAACCTAAACTGGACAAATACTACATACAACCTGTGTACCCACTCGTCACCTTGCGTACACGGATTTTACTTAGCACAATAGAATCAAACAATACCAATCCTAAGGGGTAGTTCCCCTACACGGAGTTAGGCAGGACACTTACCTCAACTAAGCCAAATCAACACTCCAAAATAGCATTTCCTTTAAAATCTGCCTCCACACTGCTCAAATCTAACCAAAATCGACTTAATATCATCAAACAATGCTAGGGAATTCAATTGCAATAGATAAAGCTAAGATCTTTACACTTTTCCCAAAAAATTAACAAAAGTCAAGCCAGGGCCTGTCCGGTCAAAACCCGGGTACAATGGTAGATTCCTACTACCCATAACCCCACGAGTTCATATATGTGATTAGTTTTAAAATTTCAATCCAATCGACTCTCAAAACTAGATTTCTTTTTTTACAAAAACTTGACAAAGTTTCACAAATTTTCACTTTGATTCACATGGTTTCGATATTAAAATTTAAGATATGTTGATGGAATATGATTAATTTACCCAAGGTTTATAGGTGAAAACCCCTCTCAAACTCGTCTCCTACCGAGTCTAGGGTTCAAAAATGAGAGAATAAATTCAAAAACTCCTGTTTCCCAGCCCTTTAACCAGCTGCAGATGTCGCATTTGCTACACAGGATTCGCTTTAATGAACCCTTGCAATTGTGGACTAGGGCTCGCATTTGCGGACCCTGACAGCCTTAAACATCATCGCATTTGCAAGAAAGGCTTCGCAAATGCGAACAGTGTCCAATATTTATTGCATTCGCAAATGCAAGGGGGTAGTCGAAACATGTTTGAAACTCACCCGAGCCCTCAGGGCGCCAAACCAAACCTTCACACAAGTCTAAAAACATTATACAAACTCGCTCGCGTGATCAAAACACAAAAATAACATCTAAAACTACGCATCGAACACTAAAACGCATGAATTTCAAAGAAAATTAATCGTCTGAATCAGATCAAATCAACTCCAAACGACACTAAATTTTGCAGACAAGTTCTAAATACCATACCGAACCTATTTCAAGTCCCAAAATTAAATTCCGAGTTCGATAGCTAAATGTCCACCTATAGTCAAACCTTTCAACTTCAAATTGTCAAATTTCGGCATATCAACATAAATCAACCTACAGACTTCCAAAATAAGTTTCGGGTATACGCCTAAGTCCAAAATCATGATACAAAACTATCGGAGCTATAAAAATACAATTCCGAGGTCGTTTTCACAAAAGTCAATGTTTGGTCAATATTTTTTAATTTAAATATCTAAGTCAAGAATCAAGGGTCCAAATCAACCCAAAAGCTTCTCGGAACGAAACTAACCAATCCAACAAGTCATAAACACACATGTGTGAAGCATCAAAATGAAAATGGGGTGCAGTTATACAAAACGACCGATCAGGTCGTTACAGAGATATCAAAAGTATTGGTCTTCGATATTTGAACTGTTCATATATTAAATACGAGTGTTAGAGACTCAAGAAATTACCGTAAAGATGGTTAATTCTGAAAGAAATTGAAAA
The DNA here is from genome assembly GCF_000715075.1 of Nicotiana tabacum. Taxonomy (NCBI): domain Eukaryota; kingdom Viridiplantae; phylum Streptophyta; class Magnoliopsida; order Solanales; family Solanaceae; genus Nicotiana; species Nicotiana tabacum. The sequence goes on from NC_134092.1 coordinate 66,756,229, forward strand.
ATACACCATTGTAGACTTCGTGGTTAGTCTATCATATTTGTTAAGATAGATATGATCCTAGTTGCAGTGATCGTGATAAGCTCATCGAGCACGCCTAATTCAGACTAGATTACTTACACATCATATGATCCTATATAGTGATATTTTAGAGATATTACGCAATAGCACGAGATGCCCATATCATCAACCGTGCTAAGAGTAATAGTATATAAAATATTTACGGATCTAGGATTTTGAGAAAAAGGGTGCACCACCAACAACGGAATTGAGACAAGTAACGAATGCATGATGCTAACTATATAATTCCAACAATTGCTAAGCTAAGGTTTGAGAGTCGTAGGTGATGAGATAGGAAGTTAGACAAGAGATGTTGGAGGATAATAATTTTCTTAACGAGTTTAGTGATTAATGACACAACAAACGTGAAAAACAATTCTCTATCTATTTAGAAGCGAGTTACCGATAATTATATGTAGCATCATACACCATTGATTTACAACCTCTTAAAGGCGTAAATGACAAATTAAAATAGGTAAAAGTTCTTCACACGTAATGTGCTAGATCATATACAATCTAAATCTTTAATAAAAGGAAATAGCAAATTTGATAGAGAAAAAAATAGAAAATAAAGAAATAAGAGGGAGTAATAGACGTAACTTTGAAAATGACAAAAAGAAAAGAAATAAGGAAGAATAACAGGTGGGAAGACCGGGGGGGGGGGGGGGCGAAAGAAAGAATAGAACAACGACGAATATTAGATTTGGAAACAAAAACCAAGAAAGAAGGGAAAGAGGTAAAATAAAATGAACATTCGTTCGTGAACACATATAATGGCCGTATCTAAATGTAACAATCACTTCTTTCTTTTAAGCAAAGTGCACCAACACACTTTTATTTTGATGGGTTCCCAAGCAGACATTAATTCAAATTTTTAGCATATTAACACTACAAACTCAAAGTTTGGGGAAGAAAGCATGGGGTCCTGTGAACCATACTTATAGGTGTAGATCCGCCCCAGCGCCGTCGTATGTAAAAGTATTATGTAGGAGCGTATGGGTATGTTCTAGCGCTGCTATACATAAGAGCGTTATGTAGGAGTGCTTAATATGTTCCAGCACGATGGAGGCATAATAGAGTATTTGTATCTAGCCCGACCACTAACCAGATGGATATTACATAGTTCCTTTTAACCGACTTCGTACATGATATTAGTTAGCAAATCGATAAATAGATATTGTCGTTTAAAGCTCTATATGGTTGCAAGTATCGTTCACCAGTTGGATGGTTTGAACCTGGTGAAGCACAACTATTGGATCCAAATTTGGTTTAGCAAGCCTCAGAGAAGGTTGCGTCGTATGTGGGGATGACTTCAAACAACAGAGAGCAGACAAAAGTCATATGCCAATAACGAGATTGTGATTTGGAGCTTATAAAAGGGGAACAAGAGTTCCAAAAGTTTTCCTTATGAGATTTATTTCGGAAAGTTGGTATGTTCATGACAAGAATCAGACAATTCAGCCCAAGAAAGTGGAACTACATAAAAATTTGACATACAAGGAAGGTCTCATATCTATTGTTAATAAATAAATTGGTAATTGAGGTGGAAGAAGGTTGCTACAATGAAAGTATTATGGTGCAACCATCCAACAGGTGAGTCCGAAGTAGACATGCGAAGCAAGTACCCGCAGTTGTCAGGTATTCTTTCTAACCTGTTCGAGGATAAAAACTTATTTAAGTGGATGAGAATATAATGACTCATTTTTTTATAATGTACATTTAAGTCATTAGTCAATAAAAAAAATAAAAAAAAAATAGAAAAGACAAATAAAATAAATAAAAGGGCCAAAGCCCAAAAAGTTAAATGCCGTAGGGCACAGATAGAAAAAGTTAAGAGATTCTTTGAAATCACAAAGAATAAAGAATTAGGGAGGAGAGAACGGAGCATTAAAGCTCTTGCAAGCAAACAAAAGGGAGAAACTAGCAAATACTCAGAAAGTTATCACCGTGAATTTCATATTCAGGTATTGAGATGTCCATTGATACATATTTTTATGTAGCAAATATACCTATGTCGTGGAATTGTAATGATGGCTTATTATTGAGCAAGATGTGATAATGAATAGGAGGCATAATGATTAAGTAATAATAAATAAATTAATATTTTTTTAGTAAAAAGTAGCTGGACATCAAATGTGAGTTCGTCCAGAATGTGTATTTGGAATCTATTGAGAGTTTAATATAAATATTACATCTACAGTTTCGGATCTGTCTTTAAATTTAGAAATATTTTGACTTTTACTCTGGTTATTATTATTACTGGAATCCGAGTACTAATCTAAAGGACTTTAATTGAATAACTAAGTTAGATGGTGATAATATTAATTTTTCTCCTTTGATTCATGGTTTAAGGTGTGAGAAATTAAGATTTAGCTCTAAGTTTAAAAGTGAAGGATATTGAGTTTGACCCATTAAGTGACATCGGTTATCAATATGTTGTATAGATTGAGGCCATTGAAGGCCGTTTGGTTGGTGCTCCCGGTGTTGCGAGGTTGGAAAACTAGTGGTTAGGAGGTTAATGAGAATTTAACCTTTAACACTTGCTTTTTCAAAAATCCGTTTTGAAAATATGTTTTGTCTGCCTAGTCCATGTGTTGGGACAAGCGTGTACTTGGCAGAATCGGTAGTTTTCGACTAGCCGCAAATATATAATTTATAAAAAATACTAAAATTATTTTATAAGTTGTTTGATGGTGTGATACGGCTGTGAGCCATGATGTTGGGTTTAATGATGTGATACGGCTGTGAGCCATGATGTTGGTTTTGATTATTTAATACGGCTGTGAGCCATGATGTTGGTTTTGATTATTTGATACGGCTGTGAGCCATGATGTTGGTTTTGATTATTTAATACGGCTTTGAGCCATGATGTAGGGCATTGTGTATGCTTTTGTACATCACCGGGGCATTGTGTATGCTTCATGGTATATATTTGGGGCATTGTGTATGCTTTAGTGGGCATTATGTATGCTCCGTCACATATTTGAGGCATTGTGGTGCCGTTGTGGACTCGTTGGGGTGTTCGTTAATATTCTTCATTGCCGTTTTTGACTAGTCCTTAGTGTGTACTATGTTGAGATATGTGTACTTTGCTAGTTAATTTGTATTAATTTTGTTGATACATATATATTAAATTTTTTAAAATATATTTATTGTATTATATTGTGATGGTTGTGTTGTGATTGTATTTTCTAATATTTGTTCCAGGGGTATTCAAAGTGGCGGGTCGAGGATCTTACTGGGTTATATTTACGTATAACTCACTCCTTACCTGCATTCCCATGCAGATACTATTGCTGACGACGACACTAGTAGCGGACGAGATCGTTAAGATTGATCCTATTGTTGAGGTAGCCACCACATTATTCGTGAAAACTGTCAAAAGAGATTTTATTATTTATTTATATGATATTCTTTATTTTGAAATTTACACACCCGACCTTGAGTCTTTTGTAATTCTCTTAGATGCTTTATGGTCTTGTGTGAGATTTGAGCTTGAATGTTGTTCCTCCATTTTAGTTATTATTGTTCAAAGTTATTTATAAAACAATTTGGATCATTAATTATTAGTATTTAATTAGTGAAATGTTAGGAACTTGCATTTATCTCGCCTGAATTTTGTATAAGTGTTATGCGTATGGTATAAGCTGGTTTGCTTGGCGGGTAGTGCTAGTTGGGTGCCAGTCACGTTTAGGGAGTAGTTTGGGACGTGACACAATGCCCCTCACCTAAGCACGTGTATGCATATCATTGTGCATGCGCTCACTACTGGTATGTAAGACTCCGAAGGGACGGATCCTGACCAAGCGCTAATCAAAATCCAATAAGGCCTGCTACGGCGTGCAGCCCGATCCAAATAACAATAAGCCAATAAGGCCTACTGCAACGTGCAGCCCAATCCACAATAACACTCTCTGCACGGCTCTAAGGCCCACCTCAGTCATCAACCTCTCAAGTCTCAAGGGCTCACAATCTTATATCACTCGGCCCAACCAGTACCACATATGGAAAATAACAACAATGTGTTGAAAGTGAATACTGAATAGAGACTGAGATATGACATGCAATGAATAATCATGACTGAGTGTGTAACTTACAGTTAAATCAGATAGCTCAAAACAACAGAAATAGCCTTAGTAGGTATCAACCAAATAAGCACATTGCCTAACATGATTTCTAACATGAATCACAACTCAAATAATCAAAGAAGAAAGGAAAACATGGATGCGACAATATATGATAGCAAAACAAGCCCGGTAATATCACGACCCAAAATCCAACTAGTCGTGATGGCACCTAACCCAACCCGCTAGGTAAGATAATTATCAACAATCTAATTCAAATGAGATTTACTGAGAAATTAAATGATGAAATGACTGAACTGTTATACAACTTCCCCAAGGACTGGTAGTACAAATAATGAGCTTCTAAGATTTAGAGTTTACAATGTTGGTATGAAATAAACACATCATCTGTTTGCAATATATATGAACAGATTAAAAATTTTATAGTTACCAAGAATAAGAGGAAGCTATGACGGAAACGCAGGTATATCTTCAATGCCAGCTCCCGCTATACACCGTAACATCAGCATCCAACATCTGCACGCAAGGTGCAAAAGTGTAGTATGAGTATAACCGACCCCATTTACTCAATAAGTAACAAACTTAATCTTAGGTTAGAAGTAGTGACGAGCTTGGACAACGGTTAAAGTATAAAACCAACAGCCAGGAACAACTCGTAATGATATAATGAAAACAGTACAAGTAATACTCAAAGATATGGTGCTCAGCTCGTTCATAGTTACGTAAAATAGGCATGCTTTTCCGGTATAACAGTAAGACCCAAATATTTCACCGAAATCATCAAAAGATGAATATGTTAGAAAAACTATGATTTTTCCCAAAAACCATCAACAACAGACAAGATGTTCCATTATCAGATGGTATGAGGAAAGTACATCTCTATGCCTCTATGTCAATGTGCATGTGAATTCTCAAATATCACAATACCGTACAACATGAGGAAATACATCTCTATGCCTATATGCCAAGTATGCATGTCAAGTGTAATGCACCAAAGTGATAAAATCACGTGATCATGCTCTCGGAGCAGTTAACCTCACTTAGCATGCTCAATCACTCAGTCCTCCTAGTCACTCAGTCCTCCCAATCACTCGGCACTCGCGCTCGTCACTCGCACTCAGCACTCACACTCAGCACTCGGCACTCGCACTCAACACTCGGTACTCGCACTCATCACTCAGCACTCGTACTCGTCACTGCACTCACTACTGGTATGTCAGACTCTAGAGAGGCGGATCCTTCGCAAACGCTAATATAACCCAATAATAGCATGAATAAATAAAGCTTGATATGGCGTGCAACCCGATCCCATAAATATCACTCATAATCAGGCCCTCGGCCTTGCTTAGTCATCATCCTTTCCAGTCTCTCGGCCTCACAAATCTCATGCCAATCAGTCCAAACAATGATAACATGATGTGACAACAAATGATATCAGAGACTGAGATATGATATGCAAATGATGAATGTGACTGAGTACATAAATGCAATTTAAGCAAATAACTCAACAGCAGGAATGACCTCAGTAGGTCCTAACAAAATAAGCATATAGCCTACATATGGTTTCTAACATGGATCACAGCTCAATTACTCTAGCATGTAGATATTTCATGGATAGAAACACGGTTAGGTAACTACACAATACCACGAAATCAATCGAGTTGTCATGCCCCGACCTCGGGGAGCGCGACCGGCGCTCAACCGAGATAACCTGGCCGAGCAAGCATGTACAATTCTTCTACCCAAACTCACTCGTGAATAAAAAGAAGATATATTTCATTAATTAGAAAATGAGAAGGTTGCATGAACAATCCAAATTTCATTACCGTTAGAACTTCATTCTTGATTTCCCAAAATATTACATTACACGTTCAAAATTTAGAAGTGGAACACGTGATACAATTACAACATTACTAGTTTGACTTCCCAAAACAAAGGTACCACCCATGTCATGTCTACGGAGCCTCTAATAGATATAAAAAGTAGCATAATGGTGCCGGCAACCAGACTCCAACTATACCTCAAAACAATATACATAGTGGACAGAAGATATAAGACCCTGAAATGAAGTAGGGCTCACTAAGTCAGCTAAAGAGAAGGTGTACTACTATTACTGATCAATACCACCTACTGTGGAACCACCTACATCCAATAAAGATGCACCGTCCCCGGCAAAGGGGACGTTAGTACATATGGAATAGTACTAGTATGTAAAACTAAACACCCTCTCAATAGAATGACTAGCAGTAAAATGAGAGTGAAACATGAAATCAATGAGAGCCTCGAACAATATCAAGGTGTCGAGTTAGGAGAAAGATAAATTTCAAGTAAGTTTCAATATTTTTAAGTTGGGATATCTTTAGTACTGATATACCATCGTGCTTTTAGCACGGAGTCCGATCTCACCCCGATCGACTAAGCCATCTCACCCCCAGACATCTAATCATAACACCACCATATGCGCGGCATGGCGTTCGATCTCAGCCCGATCGGCTAAGCCGTCTCACTACAATGCTGTGTGGGTTGACATCACATCACATCTCGCTAGCAATAATCTCATCCCATTTAAAGGGAAATATCTCAACACATCAATCTTATCCTATATAAAGGGAAACAATCTCATCACATCAACACGGGGATTTACCCCTCAATCACTCCTGCACCGGCACGTGTAGTTTCAGGGTTAGGTTAATTTGACCTACCCTTCCTCGACGACTAAACGATACTCCCAAAGAATTTGTTATTTAAAGTATTTACAACTCATATCACAATCTTTCACACACCTTTCCATTTCATTGGCACTAGTGGCAATAATTGTAATATCATTCTTGGCATGCCGGTCGTATTTCATATTTCATACTCACCTCTATAACATTCAAGCGTTACCATGGATTATAATCAATAAGAGAATTTAAAATCAAAACTTTAAGTAAACATATGAGCAAGCAAGAGTCTTAAGCACATTGAGTTTCTCTTCCATGATTAGGCATACTAACTTGCAATTGAAACATGATTTTTAAATCATAACACCTTTGGTACATTGACCATACTAGATTACATTCTCAGAGGGAATCATGATATGATAGGAATATTTGGAGCACACTTTGGGTACATACATATTTCAACACAATGCTTATTTTAGAATAATCAAATCTATTAGGAAGGAATCGGAATATGAGACATAGGAAATTGGGCCAATCATAATCGCAACTTACTAGGAAATCATGGAAATCGATTCTACATGAGAAGTTTAGCCAACATACTTTGCTTGAGCTTTCTTTGATTTACTGCAACGTTTCAAAACTCCTAGCAACTTCAATCTAATTAAAGACACGACAAAATTTATCTATAATTAGGAATATTCTCTGGGGTTCAGCTCGTTTGAGATTTTTATCAAGCACTAGGTGTGCATTAAGTCTTCAAGGTCCTCCTATGGTGGATTCCTTTACCATACAATCAATCCCCACTTCAATAGGCCATCCACAAATACTCCACAACTTCCCTACCACCTTTATTAGTACATGCATGCATAAATGACAACTCTTATTCTCAAAACCTTTTTCCTCCATTACCTATTCCCAACCCAAATTTTGAAATTGAAGGCTAGGGCTAGAATCCTACCTCTTGGATGAAGACCTTGTGAGTTATCCTTATGAATTCTTCCAAACATGAGCTAATATTGAGGAATAATATATTAGGAATTCCTCTTCTCACTTTAGACCACTTTTCTCTCTCTAAAATATCAGTTTGAACCTTCTAAAATGACCCCTAAGTTTGATTTATAAAAATAGGATCGGGTTTTAAAACAAGAAAATGCACCCTCTGAACTCAACTCTGCGGTCGCTGAGTGCACACTCAGATCAGGTCTGCGGCCCGCATAAATGATCCCTAAAACGTGGATGGTCTGGTCCAGTCTGCGGCTAGGTTTGCGGCCTGCATATCAATTGAGCGGCCAAAGAATCTCCCTCCGAAAATCTTCATGTTGGTTCTATGACGGATGTGTGGCCCGCAAAATGATTATGCAGTCGGATAGTTGACCGCAAAACAACCTTCAAAATTTGCCCATTTCTCTACTTCACTCTACGGTGGATCTGCGGTCCGCAGATCAGTTTTGCAGTCGCATAATAGATCGCAAAAATGCCTTGTTCTGCAACAATTGTTTTCTTAAACTCCCCAACGCTCTGTTCAACCCAAAAAGTCTGTACTTCGGCACCACGAAACCCCGGATTTCAGGTGAAATTTTATGTGGCCTTACACGAGTCATAATTCACATGGTGTACGCCCAAATGCCCGTCACCTAGCATGTGCGTCACCTCAACACCAAACACATAACACATATATTCAGGGGTTCATACCCTCAGAACCATGTTTAGAAGTGTTACTTACCTCGAACAAGCCGAATCCAATACAGAGCAAGCCGAACAATACTCTAGAAATGCTATCCCGTGCGTACTGACCTCTGAACGGCTCAAAACTAGCCAAAATAACTCAAGCACAACAAATAATGCATAAGGAAACAATCCCAAATGTAAAGGTCGAATTTTTACACATTTACTCAAAGTCAACCAAATAGTCAAACCTGGGCCCACACCTCGGAACCCGACAAAACTTACGTAATTCGACACCTCAAATACCTTAGCCTACGCCATAAGTAAATTGATGAAAGCTCGAAAATAAGATGTTACATCCCGTATTTTCGTATGTTAAAGTTTTGTCGTAAGTTAATCGACTTATGTTCGGGAATGAAATTATTTTGAGATTATAAGTATTATGTTGTTTCAAACAAGTGATGAGTAAATTCGTGAAGGTGAGAGGGTAAGCAAATCGAAAAAAATAAATTTCGTCGAAGTTTGACATTTTGGGATAAAATACGGTCTGAGCCATAATACCCGGTATTTATGGACTAATGCCATACAAGGTACCCCATGACCGCGATAGAAGGGTACATAAAGTGTATTAAAAGTGAGTATTATTTTAAGTAATTTTAGATAATTCTTAATTATGTGAATAATTGGGTAATTAAGAATTTTTAAGTGGGAGATTAACTTGTAAATTGAATTTTATTGATAATTAATTAAGTGAGAATCTTGGATAATTACTAATGGACAACCTCCATGTGGAAGTATGGAAAGTATGGCAGCAAATTGCCAACTAATATTATGCCTAAGGAGGTGGTGGCACAAAATAATCAAGCATGGATATTGGGCTCATCGCTGCTGGACCAAATATTGTGAATAAATACATTTTCCAATGATGGAAGTTTGATGCATGAAATTATGCATCAAAAGGATTCCAGCAATGTTAATGATTCTTCCAAGTCAAAATTAGAAGGAATCGTTCAATCAAAACTAGATCCACCAGTGTCCAAGAATGCAAGTGAAGATGCAACAACCATCAAACCAGCTTTGACTTCAAATAAGTTAGCTGCAAAAGTGCTGCAGCTTCGCATGAAAGGGTTGCATGACGAAGAATACAAAGTTTTGATTCGGGATGTATGTTAGAGGGATTGTCAAGAGAATTGGCTCAGGTATGTTAAGGCTATCCCTTCTTTCTTTTGGCATGATCCATACGATACAAACGAAACGAGCAAATGCACTACTTTCATAAATGACTCTATTCATAGAAATGCTAGTGATGCTTATGTTCTTGATTCCCCATATGTCCTATTATTCTATCATCTGTTCATGGGTCTCAAAAAATACGTAAGTTGATAAAGTTTATTTCATGATATTAATCAAAGGCATAATGGTCTTATGACATTCCGAAAGATTTATTGACGTACTTCTAATGCATTGCATTCATTTATACATGTACATTTACCCATGATCAGATGGCATTATATACACATATATATGTATATGGGATATGGAAAAAGGTTACGGCATTTTATAGGCATCACCACCTGATCAGCTAGTATACGTTGATGATTTGCCCACAGTGGCCGAGATGATATGATGGGATGCCCTTAGAAGCTTGATGATGTTATGACATATACCTAAGCATGGTATAACATTTATACGCATATGCATGACATTGTAAATATTAATGATTCACAGAGTTGTTCAGACTTACATGTTGAGTCTTTTACTACATGTTTCTCGCATGTCTATTATTTACTGATTTTCATTCCTTACATACTCAGTACGTTATTTGTATTGACGTCCCTTTTGCCTGGGGACGCTGCGTTTCATGCCCGCAGGTCCCGATAGAAAGGTTGAGAGTCCTCCAAGTAGGCTATCAGCTCAGTGAAAGGTGTTGGTGTGCTCCATTTGCTCTGGAGTTTCTATTTGGTCAGTATGTTTAGGACATGTGTTGATTGGTATGGAGGGGCTCTGTCCCGACCTTTATGATAATTATGTATTCTTAGAGGCTTTTAGACAGATGTCATGGATATGAAAGATTGTATGGCCTTGTTGGACTATATTTTAAGTATATAATGGATCACATTGACCTTATAGGCCCGTATGTCACAGGTATGAGTTTCTATATCAGGTTGGGTCATTCTATGTCGGGTATTCCCTTATGTTTACTCGGTTTATCTCATGACGCCCCTTCTGGCCCACTTACCTATGATGATGTAATAAGAAAGATATGTTACGTTGGTACTCGGTTGAGTCAGGTACCGGGTGCCCGTCACGGCCCATTGGTTTGGGTCATGACAAAAGTGGTATCAGAGAAATTCTATCATAGGGAGTCTATAAGCCGTGTCTAGTAGAGTCTTATTTATAGGTGTGTTGTGCACCACACTTATAAGCAGGAGGTTACAGGGCATTTAGGACGGTTATTCTTTATTCTTACTCTAGATCGTGTGTTAGAGCTCTATTGTAAGAACTCAATTTCTTAAACTCTATCTTATTCATAATACGATGATGCCTACATCTAGAAAGATGGTTGGTAAGGGATTGAATACGGTTGTGGAAGAGGTGAGTCAGAGGAACTTAATTTTGCATCATGCTTATGATGAGTAAATGTAAGGTCTTCAGCAAATCATACGTGTACTAAGACGTGTAACCTTCTTGATAAGGATCCTTAAGGCAATAATATCTATCCACCCTTATGGTGAAAGGCAATGAGAGATGCCGAAGATAAATACAAATTTCAACAAGTAAAAGAAACAAGATGAAAAAGGGTACGAGGTACCCAGCTAATGAAGATTATCAGTATTTACAATTCAGGCATAGGAATATAAGCCTTTTGTATTACATTCAACAATAACAGAGGTATGTACAATTGGCCACACCCATCTCATTTATGCCCTATGGGGGCTAACATAAGTAGTATAACAGAAGACATGATATCAGGATCTAGCTGGGGTTAGGGTAACCCAAAAATAGTGGATGGATTGTTAGTGTTAGCTGACATTTCCGAAGGATATTGAAAATGTGCTAATAGATCTCCTTGTGAGACACCCAGATGGTTCACTCTAAAATAGTACTGTCACGCCCCAAAACTGAGGAGCGCAATCGGCGCTCAACTATGTGAACCCGGCCGAACAATCCTATTTAGATTTCCTTCTACCCAAACTCATTCATGAATAGTGAGAATATATATGTTTTCGTTAATCAACAAATAAAGTGATCATGTCTGCAATACCAATTTCTTACCATCAGTTACATTATTTTAAAGTCTCAATTCCAAACACATTTTTCATAATCTGAAGTGGAAATAGTAATTCAAGCACAACAAACGAGTTTGACTTCCCCAGCACCATTATACAACCCACACTATGTCTACGGAGCCTTTATAGATAAAGATGAGTACAATGATAATGCCGGCAACAAGGCCCCGGCTATACCTCAAACAGAATACACAAATAACAAAAGATGCATGACCTCGGGATGAAGTGGGGCTCACCAAGTCGGCTGGGAAGAAGGTGTACTGCTATCACTGATCAATATCTCCTGCTGTGGAACCACCTGCATCCATTTAAAGATGCAGCGCCCCCGGCAAAAGGGACGTTAGTACCGTCGAATAGTACTAGTATGAAAACTAAACACCAATTTAAGAATTTAGAAATACAAGATGAATATGATGAACCAGTGCAGCAATAGAATAATATAGATAACCGTTTAAACCATAGCAAGCTTATTAAGAGATATCAATAACATTTATTGGATTTAAGATGGGATCCTCTATAACAATCTTCACACAAAGCGGCCCTGCCGCCTCACCCGATGTATGCAGGTGGAGGTGTACGTACAATACCACAACTCTAATCAAGCGGTCCTGCCACCTCACCCCAATGTATGCGGGTGGATGTATAACCACAGTACCAAGAACCTATACAAAGCGGCTATGCCGCCTCACCCCAATGTATGCGGGTGGAAATTTATCAACGATACCAATACCAACACAAAGAGGCTATGCCGCCTCACCCCAAATGTATGCGGGTGGTGGTTCCACAACAATACCAAAACTATACACAAAGCTGTCGTACCGCCTCACCCCAATGTAAGCGGGTGGAGGTGCAGTCCCGCAATACCATAATCCCTACACAAAGCGGTCATGCCGCCTTATCCCAATATATATGCGGGTGGAGGTGTATCACAGTCACAATCTCTATACCATAATCCCACACAAAGCGGTCATGCCGCCTTATGCCAATGTATGCGGGAGGAGGTGTATCACAATCACAATCTCTACACAACTTGGCATAATAACTTTCACATAAATCACGACTAGAAATTATAAAATGTGGATACATAATCCATAGTTTGGGACACATCCTCAATTTATAATGCAATATGATAAGAGCATTTGAAACACGAATTGAACATATATCTTCATCACAAAACTTATCGGAATACTCCATTTATAATCAATATCTCAGAACTTACAAGGATATTGGGAATTCCAATTCTTAAAGAAGAGTTTAGCCAACATACCTCAATTGAGATTCTTTAAACTCTAAAACATTCCGGAATTCTTAGCAACTTTAATCTATTTTAGAAATATAACAAATTGAATCAAAATTAGGAAGATGATCATGGTTCTAGCTTATTTGAGCATTTTATCAAACACTAGGTGTGCACAAGGTTTCAAGGTCCTTTTATGGAGGATTCCATCATCCCACAACCCAATATTTACCATGCTTAGTTCAACAATCTTCCTACACCCCTTGATATCACATGCATGTAAAATAATCAACTCTCATGCCCAAAAATTATCTTGCTAATTACCCATTTTCAGATGATTTGAAAATTAGGGTTTAGGTTGTAGAATCTTACCTCTAGGATGAAGACCTACTGAGCTTGCCTTCTTAATCTTCCAAAACTTGAGCAAGAATTGAAGAACAATTATTGAAGAACACCTTCTTACTCTAGGGCACACTCTCTCACTCTAAAATGTCAGATTATATCTCAAAAATGGCCCAAAACGTACATTTAACGAAGTAGGGTCGGGTTTAAAAAACCCAAAAATGAAGCTCCGGAACAGGTTCTGCGGTCGCATATACGACCGCATAATAGTTATGTGGTCCGCATATCGGTCACATAATTGGTGTCCAAAATGACCAAAAATCTGCCTAAGTCTGCGGTCACTATGCGGTCTGCATAACTGTTCTGCAGTCGCATAGTACACCGCATAAAAGTTATGCGGTCGTATAGTTGACCGCATAATTGCTTCAAACTGACCCAAGTAACTGCCTCACTCTGCGGCTATTATGCGGTCTGCAGAGTGATTCTGCGGTCGCATAATGGACTGCAGAAATGCACTTTTCAGCCAAAAATTTTTTCTTTACTTTTCGGTGCATTGTTCAACCCAAAACATTATTTTCGACACCACGAAACATTAATTTCTTTTGCAAAATTATACGGGGCCTTACATTATCCCCCACTTAGGATCATTCATCGTCGAATGAGGGTCAAAATCTGTTATTAGCATATTATGCAACTCAGATTTTCATACTACACACCAGTAGCCCCAAATTTGACTAACTCCCTAAATTTTCAAAACTTTTGCCAGAGTTTCCTTTGTAATTAGGCCTATCCACCTGTCAGAGAGCCCCAGAAACACATATATACATATTCCAACGACATAACATAATACAAAACAACACCAACTGTGGTCTCATCAGCAATATATTTCTAGAAAGGAACACCCTTAACGCCAATTGTTCAAATGAATACATGGTCATTCAAACAAATAAGGATACGTTTTCTTCATTTCTTCCTCAGCCTCCCAAGTAGCCTCTTCAACCTGTTGGTTTTGTCACAACACTTTCACGGAGACAATTTCTTTATTTCTCAATTTCTGGACTTGCCGATCAATAATAGAAACTGGAATCTCTTCGCAAGTCAATTTCTCATTTACTTCAATAGTCTCAACCGGAACAATGAGTGTCGGATCTCCGACTACTTTGTTCAACCTAAACACATGAAACACCGGGTGTACTAATGACATCCCAGGTGGTAGTTCAAGCTTGTATGCCACCTCACCGATCCTCTGAATGATTTTGTACGGTCTGACATACCCCGGACTCAATTTCCCTTTCTTACCAAATCGCATTACACCCTTCATGGTGGAAACTTTCAAGAATACCCAATCATCTTCTTGGAACTCCAAATCTCTACGACGAACATCCGAATAGGATTTTTGATGACTCTGAGCAGTCTTCAACTGCTTCTTAATGATTTTAACATTTTCCATAGCTTGATGCACAAGGTCTGGCCCTATAAAATCTGCTTCCCTAATTTCGAACCACCCAATAGGAGATCTATATCTCCTACCATATAAAGCCTCGAACGGTTCCATTTGAATGCTAGCATGATAGCTATTGTTATACGTAAATTCTATGAGTGGTAAATGATCATCCCAGCTACCTTTGAAGTCTATAAAACAAGCGCGCAAAATATCCTCAAGCGTCTGAATAGTCCGCTCTGCCTGACCCGTCATTCTGCGGGTGAAAGGTTGTACTAAGATTCACCTGAGTACCCAAACGTTGCTGAAATTTCTTCCAAAAATTAGTAGTGAATTGTGCCCCCCGATCAGAAATGATTGAATTTTGGGGTGCCATGCAACCTGACTATTTCTTTAATATACAACTGAGCATACTGCTCCACTGTCTAGGTAGACTTAACTGGCAAAAAGTGTGCTGATTTCATTAGACGATCCACAATCACCCAAATTGAGTCATACTTGTGCGTAGTGCGCGGTAATCCTACCACAAAGTCCATATTAATCATTTCCCACTTCCACATTGGAATTTCTATGTTTTGTGCCAACCCACCGGTCTTTGGTGTTCGGCCTTTACTTGCTACAATTTGGACATCTTGCCACAAAATCCTCCACATTGTTCTTCATATAATTCCACCAATAGACTTCCTTAAGGTCATGATACATTTTCGTAGAACCTGGATGCACGGAATACCTAGAAGTGTGAGCTTCAGTCATAATTCTTTCCCGGAGACCATCCACATTTGGAACACAGAGTCGCCCTTGTTACCTTAGTGTACCATCATCCATGACAAGAGAAAAGGCCATGGTATTATATTTATGAATCCCCTCTTTCAACTGCACCAACAATGGATCATTGTATTGCTTCTCTTTGACTTCCACAACAAGCGATGATTCAGCCCTATTTTGCACAATTACCCCTCCTTCACTAGAGTCCGCATGACGAACTCCCAAACTAGCTAATCGGTGAACTTCCTTGGCTAATCGCCTCTGATATGCCTCCAAGTGAGCCAAACTACCCATAGATTTCGGGCTAAGAGCATCAGCCACAACATTGGCCTTTCTCGGATTATATAAAATATCAATATCGTAGTCCTTGAGTAACTCAAGCCATCTTCTGTACCTCAGGTCCAATTCCTTCTGCTTGAAAATATATTGAAGGCTCTTATGTTCCGTGAATATATTAACATGGACCCCATATAAATAATGACGCCAAATTTTCAATGCAAATACCACTGCCGCAAGTTCTAAATCATGTGTTGGATAGTTCTTTTCATGATTCTTTAGTTGCCTAGAAGCATAAGCTATCACCTTCCCATGTTGCATTTATACACACCCAAGCCCGATTCTTGAAGCATCACAATATACCACAAATCCATCTATACCCTCTGGTAGAGTCAACACCAACGTCGTAGTCATTCTTGCTTTCAATTCCTGGAAACTCTTTTCACAAGCATCTGACCATTGGAACTTAATTGCCTTCTGCGTCAATTTAGTCAATGGAGATGAAAGAGTAGAAAACCCCTCCACAAACTTTCTGTAATATCCATCTAAGCCTAAGAAATTGCGAATCTCTGTTGGAGTTGTAGGCCTCGGCCAATTCTTCACAGCCACAATTTTCTGAGGATCAACCTTAATCCCCTCACTAGAGACAACATGACCCAAGAATGTGACAGACTCGAGCCAAAATTCGCATTTCGAATATTTTGCATAAAACTAGCTTGAACATCCCACCTCAACAGTGTTTCAAGTTTGACTACACATGATGGAGTTTTGCAAGGATTCGGGAATTTCGATACTAGAAGAAAAGTTTATCCTTCATACCTTGACAGAGCTTTCCTTGGTGTAACAATAACGTCCCGACACTTCTAGCGATGTTAATCTATAGAAGAGGGGAGAATTACAAGCATGATTAGAGGAATTCATATGGCAAGAGTTGCTACACTGACGACCCAACCCTCCCTCAACTAATTCAAGAACAAAACCACCCATGATGGTTCAATAACTTCCCTACAGTCTCTATCAGCTCATGCATGTGATAAATCTACCCTCATCACCCATAATCAACCCAAGCCCGAAATTGAAGAATTGAGGGAAGAAATTCTTACCTTTTTGAAGCCCTAGCAAGTTCTTTTTGATAAAATTCCAAGGCTTGATCAGAGTAGAGTAGTGAAATGGGGGTCATGTTATAAAATTAGAAAAATAAAGTCCCGATGTCAATTTGCGGTTTGCAAAATTGACCACATAATGGCCTTCCAGAACTGGGTGTTTCTTCGTCACTCTGCAACAGGTCTGCGGTCTGTAGACTAATTCTGTGGTCCCATAGTGGACCGCAGAACCTCCTTCTGAAATTTCTCATGTTGGTTCTGCGATGGGATATGCAGCTCGCAAAATGATTCTGCGGTCGCAAAACGGTTCTGCGGCCGCATAATGGTCTTCAAAATTGAAAAATCTTTCTACTTCAATCCGCGGCCGATCTGCAGCCCGCAAACTGGTTCTACGGTCGCATAGTCGACCGCAGAACTGCCATGTTCCATAAACTTTTTCCTTCAACACCTCGACGCACTGAGCAATCCCAAAAGTTCGTACTGCTACAATCCTCAAACACATTAGCTTACCTCGGTACCACAAAACCTCGGGTTATAGGTGAAGTTTCACGGGGCCTTACATATATTTTATGGCATTTAAATATATCTTTCGTTCATCTAAATTAATATTTATCACGATTGCAAAGTACGTGGTAGCACGTGGGCTTCGCTGTGCGAAGGTGATTGTTATTGTGGGCACGAGGTGTCATATGTGTAAGATTTAGAAATTGTGGTCTGTAACTTGTAGTTTATGAGGTGTAGTGTGTCGGGGTAATTCTTGTTGTAAGTCCATGTGTTGTGAGTGATTTGATTATTTGAGTTGTCATATATTTTCCTTATTTGAGTTCATTTAGATCTCATCGGTGTTGTGATTATGCTGTTTCTTTGTTACTCATTTACTACTTGCTGCCATTTATGTTTCTATTACTTCATTGTTAGTTATAAATAAATAATTTTTCCGCCGTTGGTCTTACATTGATGTTCTTTCCATTATTAGCTTATGTATATCTTGAACAGGTATCTATGTCTAGTAGTGTCTTGACATGGCCTTGTCACTACTCTACCGAGGTTAGGTTTGATACTTACTGGATACCATTGTGGTGTACTCATGCTATGCTTCTACCCATTTTTGTGCAGATCCAGGTATTCTGATTGTGTTGTTGAGAGTTGCGTCTGTGCGGTGGGAGATTTCAAGGTATACCTGCTTGACGTTCGCAGGCCTCAGAGTCACAATCTTACTTCATTATGCTACTATTAAATTATAATTGAAAACAATATTGTGCTTAGAAATTCTAGTGTGTTTTAGTAGTTCTTATGACTCCGTACTACCGGTTTTGGAAAATGTATAACTATTGGCCGCTTGCGGCTATGTATGTCATTTAATGGTTTATGGTAAATGATTAAATAGTTCAATTCTGTTATTAAATCAGCATATGTTAGTCTTACCTAGCCTTAGAGACTAGGTGCCATCACAACATCCTTAGGTGGATAATTGGGCTCATGACACCAAATAATACTACAATGCTCCAATTAATTAAATTTCTCAAGCGTCGCAAACAATTGGATATCTACCATTAGATATCTCAACTACATCAAAATATAATCGAATAATAATCAATATTCAATTAGGGCTCACAAATTGGCTACAAGTGTTCAACCATTCCAAATCATCCAATAGGTTCACCCATTAGCCTATTCGATTCTATTCTTATCATTTGATACTCATTCGAAGTCATTAACTATCCAGCACCACGAAGTCACTATTCATCATCTTCCTTAACCAAGATTTATAAAATATTTAATTTAGGTGAATACTTAGTTGTCTGCTCTCAATTTAGCTAACAAATAATTCAATCGGTCCATTGCATAGATCAATTTTATTTCTAAACACTATTTATTTTCTTCTTTATTTTCTCAAGAACTCTATTCACTCCATGAACTAGGGTTATATAATCTAACCTTCCATCCATTAAAACTTCCAAAAAATGAAACAAATACATTTAACCACTCATTATAAACGAGTTTGAAGTATTAAAATTACCTCTTGAAGACAAATCTTGAAAATCTTTATTTTTGTGTTCTTGTAGAATTTGAAAAACTCTAACAATTTTCATTGTTGAATCTTGTTAATACTAGCGTTAATTAACTTTAATTAACACCAAACATGGATTAAAACTCACCTTTCATTGGCCAAATGTCACGACACAAAATCCCACATTAGGTCGTAATGGTGCCTAGTCGTACTTACTAAGCAAGACAACTCACAATCAACATAATACAATCCAGATTCCTTTAATTAACAGAGTCATTTCATAAATAAAGACAGGAATAATCTCAAAACAGTATAACATCTGATACAAACATAACATGGTCCTAACACAACCAAAATACTACAACCCCAAAGGACTAGGTGGCACAAGTACAAGAGCAACTACTGAATAAGTAAAAGTGTGAATATATAATCAAAACTGTCTGAGATAACAAAAATAGATAGGATATAATAAAGAGACAGGGACTCGGGCAGAATGAATCCATGAGGTGTGGCTCACTCTAATTCTATACGCAAACACTTAGGCTCAACAAAAGGCTCCGCTAGTATCCATCTGAGGATCTGCAAAAATCGATATACAGAAGCGTAGTATGAGTACATAACAGTCGGTACCCAGTAAGTATCAAGTTTAGCCGCAAAGAAGTAGTGGAAAGT
The DNA here is from genome assembly GCF_000715075.1 of Nicotiana tabacum. Classification (NCBI taxonomy): domain Eukaryota; kingdom Viridiplantae; phylum Streptophyta; class Magnoliopsida; order Solanales; family Solanaceae; genus Nicotiana; species Nicotiana tabacum. The sequence continues at coordinate 66,775,836 of NC_134092.1, forward strand.
CTATAAGCATCAAGATACTTGCAACATAGATATAAATAACAGAGCCTAGAGCTAAAGTAGTAAAAATCTTCATAAACTACTTGTTACGACCCAAACCCCCAACGGAGCCATGATGGCGCCTAATATTGCTTGCTAGGCAAGCCAACGGTTTCATAATAACAATGAACTAAATTAGTAGAACTTAATTATCTCAACAACAAAATACCATAAAATATATGAGAAAAACAACAATAATGCAACTACAACCATCCCAAAGATTTGGTGTCAACGACTACGTGAGCACTACAGAATCTCAAAATACATAACAAAATACTCAATACAAACTGTTTGACTGATAGAACAACAATAACAAAAATAAATAACATAAAAGTTTAAGGTTTACGAACACCACAGCAACTACCTCGTAGTCTCTACAAGCTAAAATCGGTGCGAACCCTAGCAATCACCGCCGCCAGAAGTACCTAGATCTGCACATAAAGTGCAGAGTGTAGTATGAGTATAACCGAACCCATGTAGTCAATAAGTAGCAAACCTAACCTTGGACTGAAAGCAGTGGCAAGCTCAGAAAAAAGTTAGTGTCCAACATCGATAACGAATAACAACACATGAATAATAGTGACGACACTAAAAGTAAATAACGCAAAAGGTAACATGTTCATCTTGTTCATAAGTATGAAAAATTAGACATGCTTTCCAAGTATAATAGTTAAAGCCCAATCTTTCACCGAAATCACTAATAGATAAAGTTTTCAAGGAAAAATTATGATTCTTTCAACAAACAAATAAGACATTTCATTTACTTTTTAGCATGAGGAAAATACATCTTTATACCTACATGTCAAATATATATGTCAAGCCAATAACATCATTGTGAAACTATCAAATGTAACCACACTCAACATGCTCACGGTGCCTGGCACAAGTGCCCCTCACCATCACACACAAAACCATACACAGCTCTGTACGAGTGCCTGACACATATGTGTAATAACATGATCGATCGTTTAGTGTAACTGCACCCCATTACCTATCTTTATGCTTCTCATATGTGAGTTTATGATTTTATGACTTGCAGGGTTGGTTAGTTTTGTTCCGTAGAGCTTTCAGGTTAATTTGAACTCTTTGATTCTTGACTTAGAAGTTTAAATTAAAAATATTGACCAAACTTTGACTTTTGTGAAAATGACCTTGTAATAGTGTTTTGATGGTCCCGATAGCTTTGTATCGTGATTTCGGACCTGGGCGTATGCCCAGAATTGATTTTGAAAGTCCATAGGTTGATTTGCCAAAATTTGGCAATTTGAATTTGAAAAGTTTGACCGTAGGTTGACATTTAGATGTCGATCTTGGAATTTGATTTTAGAACTTAGAATATGTCAATTATGGTATTTAGAACTTGTCTGCAAAATTTGGTGTCGTTTGGAGTTGATTTGATAGGATTCAGACGTTTAGTTGTAATTTTAGAAATTTTTGAACTTTACTTTGAAATTCATGGTTTCATTGTTCTATTTGTAGTTTTAGATGTTATTTTTGTGTTTGATCACGCGAGCTAGTTTGTATGATATTTTTAGACTTATGTGGACATGTATCAGAATGGTTTTGAATTGAAAATGTGTTGCTGGTGTTGTTGTTGCTCAATTATTGCAATTGCAAGCACCAACCTCGCAATTGTGAAGATGACATTGGGGTCTCAGATGTCGCAATTGCGACTTCCCTTTCGTAATTTCGGGAAGTTCGGAGTTGATTCAGATAGAAAATTCTCAATTTAGAAGCTTTAAGTTGGAAGAGTTGATCAAGGTTTGACTATTGAGTAAACAACCTCAGAATTGGGATTTGAAGATTTCAATAGGTTCGTATGATGATTTCAGACTTGGGCGTGTGTTCGGGTTGAGTATCGGGTAGTCCGGGAGCATTTCAGCGCTTATTATGGAAAGTTGGCATTTTGAATGTTTTAGAATTTCATATGTTTTGTTTGAAGTATATTTTGATGTTATCGATGTCTGTTTGAGGTTCTGATCCTTGGAATAGGTTTGTATTGTTATTTATGACTTGTGCGTAAAGGTTGGCGTCATTCCGGAATGTTTAAGTATAAATCGGATGCGTTCGTCGAAGTTTGAATATTGGAAAGTTGAAAGAATATTTCGATCATCGATTTGTAGTTTTTGTTTGGTGTGATTTGAGGCCTCGACCAGGTTCGTGTTGGCCTCAGGTGTGTGTTTTGGGATGGTTTCAGACCATGTTTGGGTGATTTGCAGCTGCTGGTTTCTGGTGTCCTTGGCATGCTTCACGATCGCGGAAGGTACGTGGGAGCAGAAGGGAATTGTTCTTCCCATTAGCGGGCTAAGAAATGTGACCACGTAGTGTCCTGGGCTGGACCATCATGTTCGCAAACGATGTTACGCGTTCACGTAGTGTTGAAGCAGGGGCTGATGGAATTGGTCTTCGCGAGCGCAAATTTCTCCAGCATTCGCAATTATTGGACTGGTAGTCTTCGCGATCGCGAGTCTTCAGACGCGATTGCATAGGGCATTTTTGGCGGCAGAGGTGGTATTGTTTCGCGATCGCGAGGCTTCAGACCGCGATCACGAAAGGCAACGCCTGGGCATAATTGTTTTAAATCGGGATTTTTGCTCATTTCACTCTTGGTTTGGGAGATTTCATCTATCGCAAGGTAAGTAACTCCCTCAGATTGTTAGCTAACTATATGGATTCTACAAGGATTTAAACATGGAAATTAGTAGAAATTATGTGATTTTGAAAAAAACCTAAAAATTGGTATTTTTGGATTTTTACCAAGAAATTGGACATGGAATTAGGAATAAATTATATATTTGAATTCGTGGTGTTACGGGTAAAGTTTATCTTTGAAATTTTTTGCAATCCGTGCACGTGGACCGGAGAGTTAACCATGTGGAATTTTCGAGCAGAGCTAGTTTCGGATCATTTGGCTTTCAATCGAAGAGTTAGAGAGGCATTATAGCCAGTTATGAAACTTCGGAGCGAGGTAAGTCTCCTGTCTAACCTTGTGAGGAAGAAACTATCCCATAGGTGATGTAATTGTTATATGCTACTAGTTGTGGGTGTTACGTACGCACGAGGTGACGAGAGTCCGTACGTAGCTAAAGCATATTGATGGCCGGATAGACTTAGGACATTATCATGTAATATTTGAATTATTTGAACTCATTCTGCTAGCTTAATTAATTGAATTTATAAATGAAATTGATTTAGAAATAAATATATGTTAGGCCGAGCCTTATCACCTTAAGTTGTTGGGAAGTTATTTGAGAAACAGGTAAAGGTTATATTCACTTTATGCTCACGTACTATATTATATGCACGTGTCTCGTAATTCGACAAGTTCCTTCATTTCTTATGGATTGGGCCTAACGCCTCGGTAGTTTAATAAATGTATCTATGGTTCGTGTCGGTCGACCCTCGGCAGTGTACACAATATTCTGGATTTGGCCGTACGAACTCGACATAATCGTGCGTTATATCGCTAGCCATCCGAATATTCACGAGATTATCCTTTCACTAATGCCTGGCATTTTACATGGTATACCTTATCCGTTTGATACTGGCACTTGATACATCTGGTCTATTGAGATAGAATACGAGACTAAAAAATTTATATCTTTAAAAGAAATTTTTGGAACATTAACTTACACTTATACCCCATTATTGATGTTGTGCTTCATATCTACTTATGATTTATCATATTGCTTTATTGGACCTCTAATAAGTGTCGATGCCGAGCCCTCGTCACTACTTCTCCGGGGTTAGACTAGATACTTACTGGGTACGCGTTGATTTACGTACTCATGCCAAACTTCTGCACTAAATGTTCAGGATCTGACAGGTTCATTTCGTGGACATCTGGGCGCGTAGGCGGAGCTGCTGAGAACACTTTATGGTGAGTTGCATTTCAGGCTACGTATCGCAGCCCACAGAGTCTCTGTTGTATTGTTTACTTTATCTTGTCTTATTTACATTTCCAGACAAATGTTGTATTATTGTTGTACTCCTTAGTAAATGATCTAGCACATGTGGCACCAGGTTTTGGGGATGTTCTAGTTGATGCTTACGGATTTGCATATTATTATCACCTTTTATTTTATTCAATACAAATTATGTATGTACCTGTGAATGTAAAGGTGTAAATTTCCTTACATAATAAAATTTTATGATTTCAAAAGTAATAAAATGAATAATTTACATGATAGTTTACCGTTGGCTTGCCTAATGACGACGTTGGGCATCATCCCGGCCTATAGTGGATTTTGGGTTGTGCCAGCTTGGTATTAGAGCTCTAGGTTCACTTGGGTCTCACGAGTCATGAGCAAGTCTAGTAGAGTCTTGCGAATCAGTACAGAGATGTCTGTACTTATCTTCGAGAGGCTACATGGCTGTTAGGATCACTTCCCTTCTTGATTCCTCGTCGTGCGATTTGATTCCATTGAAGCTTATGCCTTCATTTCCTTTCTACTCAATCTTATGCGACGTGGAGCGCTGGTTATCAATTGGGCATCGAGGAGTTATAATGGTAATGCAGATATGGTACAAGATGTTTCTCTCTACGTATTCGATTAAGCTATGGTCGTCGCCTCGTGGAGGGATGTTCTGTCATTTCATCGCAATGATTAGTGTTGCCTACAGTTTCGCGGCTATGCACGGTGCATTATGATGTTCATGAGTGGTTATCGCGCGGTGTTGGTGTAATGGTAAGGTGCTTATTTATGTGATGCGGTAATGAATGACTCAAAAGGAGGACTACTCGGTTCATGGTTTAGAGGTTCGACATTTAATTCCAGCGGAGGAGAGGCAATTGGACTATGGATGTTCGGGCCTCGGTTGATGGAGTAGCGAGATCGGATATTTTCGAACTTGGTGGAAATTCTCATTTGTGACATGGTGTAGTCGTCCTTGTTGGAACGCATTGAGGCTCCTCAGTGTAATAAATGACTTGCATCTCGAGAGCCACCTTGCTCATATAACACCACAAGCTACACGGCATCACAACACAAGTGCGAATAATCAAGCTGTCTGATAACCCACATGGCCCAATAGAGTATTACATGTAATAGCTAACGACGGGAATAACATCCAATGCCCAAAGACTCTTCCGTAAGCAATGCTATGCCGAACGAACACATCCGACCTGATGTAGAGGACACGTTCACATTGGACCCACCAACGGATCTTAAGATGATTCCGATCATCCCATACTGGGCCAACAACCTTTCAAGGATCCACAATGGTCCTATTCTTGACACGCACGAGTAGCCGTCCAATCCCAAACAAACTCCCACACTCCACAACCAAATGAATAGAGAGTCTTTCAGACATAAACTCTCACATTAGCGATAGTACCAGAATCTCCATACTTGGTTTCAATCCTTAATAATCAAGTGACTAACATGTCACACTTATACAATTTTCCCGTGGGATACGCTCCCATGACCTTCCGCACCAGGTAGCAAAGTCTGCACCTCCATACCACCAATCGTACTAATTTTGTAAAGCAAATCAAGAATACATAAATCAATACACAATGCCTCTTACACAGGACACCATTCTCAGGTGATACTAAAGAAAATGCCAGCTTACTCTAAAAATCTGAATTCTTCCCTGCTCATCTGAGCTTGTGACATTCTTATCAACACCGAGCCGCAACCTTGATCCTCAACTTCCAATTCCCATGCCGCTCACTACATCTATCATGCCGCTACGCGAGAGTACAAGAATTCATTATAATCCCTAAACTACTAGTAGAATAACCAATTCCCATACCGCTCACTACATCTATCATGAAGGTCGATTTGAGATCGTAATTAAGTAATTTTAGTATGGTTGGACTCGTTATTGAATGGGTGTTCGGATTTTACTAGTTTGGTCGGGTTTCGAGACGCAAGCCAGGGGCTGACTTTTTGAGTTGACTTTTTAATTTTCTTAAAGAGTAACTTTATTATTCGGAATAAGTACCTATGGTTTGTATTTATGGTATAGAGTTATTTTGGCTAGATTCGATCCGTTCGAATTTAGATAATCGCGAAAAAGGCTTACTAGGGGATTGAGTTAGCATGTTTTGAGGTGAGTGTCTTGCCTAACTTTGTGTTGGGGAATTACCCCATAGGATTGATGTTGTTTTGTGTTAATTGTGTGTCACGACCCAAAATCCACCTAGTCGTGATGGCACCTAACCCAACCCATCAGGTAAGTCAATTAACAACTATCCAATTTAAATGAGATTTATTAAGAAAAGAAATAAAAATACAACTGCTTTTATACAAGAATTTCCCAATGACTGATATTACAAATCATGAGCTTCTATGATTAGAATTTACAAAGTTGGTATGAAATAAATACATTATTTTTTCGAAATGTACATAAACAGATTTTTATAAATCTAAGGCTACCATGAACAAGTGGCAACTACAGCCGGAATGCTGGTACATCTTCAAATCTAGCTCCCGTCGATCACAGCAACATCAGCATCCAACATCTGCACGCAAGGTGCAGAAGTGTAGTATGAATACAATCGACCACATGTACTCAATAAGTAACAAATCTAACCTTAGGTTCAAAGTAGTGACGAGCTGGAACACAGGTCGGGGTCCAATACTAATAGCCAACAACAGTTCATAACAACAAAATGGAAGTAATAAAAGAAGTAGTTCAGAAATAAAATACTCAGCTCGTTCATAGTTCCAGAAAAATAGGCCTGCTTTTCAAGTATATCAGTGAAAACCCAAATCCTTTATCGAAATCACCAAATTTAAGAGTAAGTTTGAAAACTGTGATTTTTCCCAAAAACTTTTCAACAACAGAAAAGATGTTTCATTATCAAATGGCATAAGGAAAATACATCTCTATGCCTACATGTCAATATGTAGGTGAGATCATGAATGACACCAAAACAGGAGTGGCAGAAAGAAATGCATCTCTATGCATGTATCTCAAGTATGCATGTCAAATGCAATGTATCTCAGTGATGAACTCATGTACTCACACTCTTAGAGTACTCAATCTCACTGTCTCACACTTTCCACTCATCATGCTCAATCACTCGGTACTGTATATGGCCAATCCGGCCCAGGCTCAGTCACTCAGTATTATATATGGCCAATCCAGCCCAGGGAAGATCTAACCCGAATATATACATAGCAGTTGCTAGTCAGTCACTCAGTACTGTATAAGGCCAATCTAGCCCGGGGAAGATCCATCCCCAAATATAAATGCTTCAGGCAAGATCCATGCCCAGGGAAGATCCATCCCTAAGTATAGATCAATCGCGCTCACTAGGGGTGTGTACAGACTCCGGAGGGGCTCCTTCAGCCCAAGTGCCATAATAAGCCAGATCCAGGCATAAATCATTATAACATGCTGCGGCGTGCAGCCCGATCCTGTAATATCACTCACAATTAGGCCCTTGGCCTTACTCAGTCATCAATCTCTCTAGTCTCTCAGGCTCACAATGCCATGAAACTAGCCCAAAAATGATGATATGATGTGTCAATATATAGCAACAGAGACTGAGATATGATATGAAATGAATGAACATGACTGAGTATGAAATTGCAATGTAAGCAAATAACTTAACAGTATAAATGACCTCAGTGGTCCGAACTGAAAAAGCATGTAGCCTAGACATGGTTTCTAACATGATTCACAGCTCAATAGGTCTATTACATAGAGATTTCAAGGTTACAGATAAGATTAGGTAACTACATAGTGACACAAAATTAATAGAGTCACAATTCACATGGTGCACGCCCACACGCCTACATGCCCACATGCCCGTCACCTAGCAGGTGCTCCAAAAATGCCATCCCGTGCGTACCAATGTCCGAACGGCTCAAAACTCGCAAAAATCAACTCAAATACATCAATTAATGCCAAAAGAAACAAACCCAATCGATAAAGGTCGAATCTTTAATCAAAAGCCCAAAATCAACCCAAAGGTTCAACTCAGGCCCGCGCCTCTGAACTTAACAACACTTATAAACTCCGACAACCCATTCAATTACGAGTCCAGCCATACCAGTTTCACTCAAATCCGACTCCGAATCGACATTCAAAACTCAAAAACTCACTCTATGAAGCTTTAGGCTAAAATCCCCAATTTTCTCTTTAAAACTCATAATCCAATTACCAAAAATGAAGATACAATCACGAAATATAATCCAAAACCGAGTGTAGAACACTCACCCAAATCCTTGTGATGAAATTTGCCTCCAGAATCGCCTCAATCCGAGTCCCACATCTCAAAATATAATAAAAGAACCCAAAACCCCAATGTACAGCTTCTGCCCAGCATTTTTGCTTTTACGAACAAAGGGCCGCTTCTGCGGCGTCGCTTTTGCGACAAAATTCCCGCTTGTACAGAAAATCCTGGAGTTCTGCTTTTCCGCAGCTATGCAACAGGCATCGCTTCTGCGCAAGCGCAGGTGCGAGACACGACACGCTTCTGCGCACTCAACCGCTTATGTGATCACAACTTTCGCTTTTGCGCACACGCAGGTGCGCTTCTTCTTCCACATCTGCGATGATCCCCAGCCAAGCTTCTTTCGCTTCCGCGACTAACTATCCGCATCTGCGGACTCGCATATGCTTCCATGAATCCGCATATGCGGAAACACTAGAACCAGCAACCTTAGCCAAATGCAACATGCGATGAAATGGTCCGAACCTCATCCAAAACTCACCCGAGCCCCTCGGGACCCCGTCCAAATATACCAATAAGACCCATAACATAACACGGACCTGCTCGATGCCTCAAATCACACATAACAACATCGAAGCGACGAATCACACCTCAAATCAAACTTAAATGAACTTTGAACTTTCAACTTCCAAAACTACGCCATAACGTATCAAATCAACTCGGAATGAACACAAATTTTGCACACAAGTCTCAAATGACATAACGAAGTTATTCCAATTTCTGGAACCACAATCCGAATCTGATATCCACAAAGTCAACTTCCGGTCAAACTTATGAACTTTCCAAACCTTCAAATTTTCAACTTTCGTCAATTAGTGCTGAATCCTTCTAGGAACGTCCAAATGCAAATCCGGGCATACGCCCAAGTCCAAATATCACCATACGAACCTAACAGTACCATAAAAACTTCGTTCCGGGGTCAAATTCACAAAAGTCAAACTTGGTCAACTTTTCCAACTTAAAGCTTCAACGATGAAATTCATTCTTCCAAATCGATTCTGAATAACCTAAAAACCCAGAACCAACGATTCACACAAATCATAATACATCATACGGAGCTACTCATGCCCTCAAACTACCGAGCGAAGTGTAAAAGCTCAAAACGATCGGTCGGGTTGTTACATCCTCCCCCACTTAAACATACGTTCGTTCTCGAACGTGACAAGAGTCGTTCCAAAGCCATCAAATCGCCGTGTAAACTTACAATGAACATACCCGGGGGTGATCCCATGTCACCTTATCCTATCTAGGCCTGGCAACACAACACCACTAAAGATCATTACTTAAACCTTAGCCCGTACAGCATAGAATCCAACTTCCCACATCCGGAATTCCTACAGGCCCCGAACCTCGCGTCTACACACTGTATAAGTCTGAACAAGCTGTATCAAGCCATAACCATAACCCAAGATGTAATCACACGATATACCGCATAACTCGCGTACTTGTAGCAATAACTTCTGACCACAATAACTGCTCAAAACGAACCTGGTACCAGTAATAAACCTCATATTCAACAAAACCTCGCTCTAAAACCTTCGCACACTCCCGATGATGAAATAAACACGCAGAAACTGCTAGCCACACATTAGATCAACAAACCATGGAGCTCTCTCTTCTTCGACAAGAACTATAGCCAATTTCTAAGCCGATTAGTGACATTATCCTTCCAAATATACAACAAACAAATCCGATGGCACCCATTCTAGGTCCAATGACCTTACTTTATAAAGCCCAACTATCCCATTTACATGCCATACCAATACTACCTAGAATCACGACCTGTGCAATCTGTGCACCAATAAGCAACAACTCAAATGTACCCAAAATGGAAAATGACTAAATTGAGAGAATCACCCCGCAATATCAACAAGTACCACCACAACCGCAATGCTATGAACCCATCATACATGGTAGAACCAAGACTCACAAATCTAACACAAAGGATCATATCCCAACTTAACTTCGCTGCAATGCGTGACCCCATCCAAGCACTGGTCCACATGAAATACCTCAAGCCACAATGCTCAAAATCAATAACCATGTGCAATTTCTCATCAATTACTCAATGTGCATGACCGTAACCACGGAGTAGTGAATAGAACAATATACCACAGTCCGGAGAAAACATAACCAAGGTGCAATCAACTATTCGACACCCCAATAATCATCTCGCTCAAATCCCACTACAAGACCCAAACAGAACCGCACCATGTGTGCTTATAACCAACTAATAGCAATCCCCTCGTAGCATAGAGGAGTAATACATAGATCATATCAGATCAAGAATAAGCTCAACTATAACCGAATGGCACATCCCCCAATAATGGCAGTACAGAGTTGACCTATCCGACCCGATGTAGAATACACATCTTCGTTGGGCCTACCAATGGGCCCCAAATCAACTCTGGTCATCCAAAAATAGATAAATAATCTTTCAAAAATTCACAATGACCTAACCATAACATATACTATCATCTGTCTAGCTTTGGCTGCATCTTCACAGCCCACAACCACGAAACAATCTACTTTTGAGAACTCTTGGTCTCCAAATTCGTAGAATACATGAATCACCATATCGGATCCTAACTCAACCGCCCGAATATCTAACACATCTCTCATACACGATCATCCTACGAGGAATACTTCTATAATTCTTCCGTGCCACATAGCAAAATCTGATTACAGCAATCGATAAACTAGGCGAGTACCGCAATACCAATGAAGCACTCGTAAGTCGACACTCAGTGCACCTTCTGAAATGCACTCGTAATACTAATGAAGCACTCGTATGAAAAGTACGAGAATCTCATAATCAACTCTGAGTCCAGCAGAAATACATACCAGATTAGTCAGAAATCTTCCATTTAATCCCATTCAGGAGAAAATCACAATACGCAACATGCTCCTTACGCCGGTAGGAAATATCCATCTGAAGCCATGATAGAAACTATCGAGAACTTTTTGAAACCCATTTTCCCATAACTAAACCATCAGAATTGGGTCTCTATAACTCAACCAAGCCACACAGGTCACGAAACCCAAGAGTATTGACACCAAAATTCCTGTAGAGCCTCACCACATCATAAGTACCCAAAGAACCGATCATATCTATTAACTTGTTGATCCAACCTACTACCAAGTTGTACTATTTCTCTAAGTTCTGTCTGAATTATCCTTAAGTTGACACTCCTCCTCACCATAATACCATGATCCTCAAACAAAACTCACCCTACGAGATCCTCGAATAAAACCACACCACCTTAAGGCTCATAAGCCGCTGTATTCCCTCTCAAGCACCCCAAAAGTACCACAATCGAGACACTCACTCTGAAAAGACCTCCTATGAATCTAAATTCATTTCCTTCACCTTCTAGATGCTGAAATGTAGAATACATAGCGATATAGAAATGACACAAGTCTCGACACCATTCAACTTAAATCTCAGATTCTAGCCCTATACAAATCCGCAAAATTCTCAATTGCTACATATCAATCTTGAATCTATTAGAACCTTCTCTAGAGTCATCCACTCTGCTCAAATCTCAATTGCACCGACCAAATTAGCTGAACGTCTTGTTCCCCATTAGTTCAACAACACCCAAAGAAGTGACCCCACCTTAGCGCAATCGAGAAATTTTTTACACCATGCACACTACATCCTTGATGAATAACAACTCAATAATCCCATGATTCCCACATATCCATAAAGTGTAACATATCCCATATCCAGAAATTTCTTTACTCGAGTCATCCTCGATCTCAACCTCTACAAGTCATAACTGATCCACAAGTATGCCTCAGACCAACACCAATACAACACGTAACCATGTAATAAAATCGGTGATAGCAGACTCCCCCACTTGGCTCAAAGCCATTGAGCTAAACACTCGATAACTCACAATACCCATAGCCTAATACTCCCATAATACCTCAATGTGATTCAACTAAATCCTTCATAAGCTCGTGTAACACAAACCATCTAATATCTCCAATCATCTGCAATTCTTGCATTCATCCTCATGACGGTCAGGTCAACTTTCTCAACCAATCTGAACTCGAATCGCAATACCTATACCCACTGGGAGAAAAGAAGCCTCCACACAACATCATAAGGATCACATATCCGTAGATTACCGCGCAGGTGATAACCCACCTGCATAGCCTCAAATTGACATCTCTCTATCCACTTTCGCAGCTACAGCTACTATGCAATGCTTAATCTTCCTGAGTCTGAACTCATCAACAAGACATAAAAATCTACTTCGTTCCACAATTAAACAATATGAAAGTCTTTCAATACACTCATAACTCGAGACTATACGTCACATCAAGACAGCAATATAGCACCCAATAGTCTTTTTTACATCTCAAGAAAACTATTCTCGTCACAATCAAACCATCTGGACACATCCCGCAGTCACATCATACTCATCATCCAGTCTCTCATCGAGTCACAAATTCCACTCATAGGGACGCTACCAGACATATAAGTCCAAAAGCACATGCTCACACAACCGAAATCCCCATGCTCAAGCTACAAACATAACCCGGTCTCAAGTCCTCCAGACTGACCCATCATCAGCACACAAAAATCACATCTTGTATCTCATCCATGGAATCACAAGCCGGCGATGCACGGCTGATACCGAGCGCTCACATGGGCACACGAATGCGTGGAGGGAATTCAAAGAGTTATGTTTCAAGCTGAATCAATTCCGCACGATAAGGAAAGAAAGATGTGAAATTATCCTAAATGCCATGTAGCCTCTCGAAGATAGGTATGGACGTCATCATACCGATCCGCAAGACTCTACTAGGCACTTGCTCATGACTTGTAGAACTTATGAACCTAGAGCTCTGATACCAACTTGTCACGAACCAAAATTCACCTAGTCGTGATGGCTCCAAACACAACCCGTCAGGTAAGCCCATTAAAAACTATCCAATTTAAATGAGATTTATTAAGAAAAAAATAAAAATACGATTGCTTTTATACAAGAATTTCCCAAGGACTGGTAGTACAAATCATAAGCTTTTAAGATTAGAATTTACAAAGCTGGTATGAAATAAATACATTATCTGTTCAAAATGTATATAAATAGATTTTTATAAATCTAAGGCTACCATGAACAAAAGACAGTTACAGCCGGAATGTAGGTACGTCATCAAATCAAGCTCCCGTCGATCACAGCAACATCAGCATCCAATATCCACATGCAAAGTGCAGAAATGTAGTATGAGCACAACCGACCCCATGTACTCAATAAGTAACAAGCCTAACCTTAGGTTGAAAGTATTGACGAGCTGGAACACAGGTCGGGGTCCAACACCAGTAGCCAACAACAATTCATAACAACATAATGGAAGTAATAAAAGAAGTAGCTCATATATAAAATGCTTATCTCATTCACAGTTCCAGAAAAATAGGCATGCTTTTCAAGTATATCAGTGAAAACCCAAATCCTTTATAGAAATCACCAAATTTATGAGTAAGTTTGAAAACTGTGATCTTTCCCAAAAACCTTTCAAAAACAGATAAGATGTTTCATTATTAAATGTCATGAGGAATATACATATCTATGCCTACATGTCAATATGCAGGTGAAATCATGAATCACACCAATGCCGGAGTGGCAGAAAGAAATGCATCTCTATGCATTTCAGCCCAGGAAAGATCCATCTCGAATATATATATATATATATATATATATATATATATATATATATATATATATATATATATATATATATATATATATATCAACTGACAGTCAATCACTCAGTACTGTATAAGGCTAATCCAGCTCAGGGAAGATCCATCCCCAAATATAAATGTTTCGAGCAAGATCTATGTCTAGAAAAGATCCATCTCTCAATATAATCAACTGCGCTCAATAGGGTGTGTACAGACTCTGGAGGGGCTCCTTCAGCCCAAGCACCATAATAAGCCAGATCCAGGCATAAATCAATATAACATGCTGCGGCGTGCAGCCCGATCCCATAATATCACTCATAATCAGGCCCTAGACCTCACTCAGACATCAATCTCTCCAGTCTCTCGGGCTCACAATGCCATGAAACTAGCCCAAAAATGATGATATGATATGTCAATATATATCAACAGAGACTGAGATATGATATAAAATGAATGAACATGACTAAGTATGAAATTGCAATGTAAGCAAATAACTCAACAACAGTAACGACCTCAACAGGATAAGCATATAGTCTATGTATCCAAGACATGGTTTCTAACATGGATCACAGCTCAACAACTCTAGTACGAAGAGATTTCATAGTTATAGATAATATCAGGTAACTACACTGTACCACAGAATTAACGGAGTCACAATTCACACGGTGCACGCCCACACGCCAGTCACCTAGCATGTGTGTCACCTCAACACCAACACATAACACAAAATTCAGGGTTTCATACCCTCGACAACAAGTTTAGAAGTGTTACTTACCTCGAACAAGCCAAATCCAATACCGGGCAAGCCAAGCGATGCTCAAAAAATACCATCCCGCGCGTACCAACCTCCGAACGGCTTGAAACTAGCCAAAAGCAACTCAAATACATCAAGTAATGCCAAAGGAAACAAACCCAATCGATAAAGGTCTAATCTTTAATCAAAAGCCCAAAATAAATCCATAGGTTCAACCCAAGCTCGCAACTCAGAACTAGACAAAACTTATAAAATCCGACAACCCATTCAATTACGAGTCCAACCATACTAGTTTCACTCAAATCCGACTCCGAATCGACATTCAAAACTCAAAAACTCGCTTTATGAAGCTTTAGGCTTAAATCCCCAATTTTCTCTTTAAACTCATAATCCAATTACCAAAAATGAAGATAAAATCACGAAATATAATCAAAACCGAGCATAGAACACTTACCCCAATCCTTGTGATAACATTTTCATCCAAAATCGCCTCAATCCGAGTCACACATCTCAAAATATGATAAAAGAACCCAAAACCCCAATATATAGCTTCTACCCAGCATTTTCACTTTTGCAAACAAAGGACCTCTTCTACGGTGGCGCTTTTGCGACAAAATTCCCACTTCTGCGAAAAAACAGGGAGTTCTGCTCTTCTGCACCTGTGCAACATGCACCGCTTCTGTGCAAACGCAGGTGCGAGACAAGACACGCTTCTGCGCACTCAACCGCTTTTGCGATCACAGCTTCTGCTTCTGTGCACACGCAGATGCATTTCTTCTTCCGCATCTGCGATGATTCCCAGCCAAGCTTCTTTCGCTTCCGCGACCAACTTTCCACATCTACGTCCATGCTTCTGCAGATACAGAAACACCAGAACCAGCAACCTTAGCCAAATACAACAAGCGATGAAATGGTCTGAACCTCATCTGAAACTCACCCGAGCCCCTCAGGACCACGTCCAAATATACCAATAAGACCCATAACATAACTCGAACCTACTCGAGTCCTTAAATCACACATAACAACATCGAAACAATGAATCGCTCCTCAAATCAAACTTAAATGAACTTTTAACTTTCAACTTCCAAAACTCGCATCGAAACATATCAAATAAACACGGAATGAATACAAATTTTGCACAAAACGTCCCAAATGACATAACAATGTTATTCCAATTTTCGAAACCATAATCCAAATCTACTATCCACAAGTCAACTGCCGGTCAAACTTATGAACTTTCCAAACCTTCAAATTTCCAACTTTCACCAATTAGTGCTTAATCCTTCTAGGAACATCCAAATGTAAATCCGAGCATATGACCGGGTCCAAAATCACTATTCGGACCTAATGGGACCATTAAAACTCCATTCCGGGTTCAAATTCACAAAAGTCAAACTTGGTTAACTCTTCCAACTTAAAGCTTCAACGATGAAATTCATTCTTCAAAATCGATTCCGAATAACCTGAAAACCCAAAACCGACGATTCACACAAGTCATAATACATCGTACAGAGCTACTCATGCTCTCAAACTATTGAGCAAAGTGAAAAAGCTCAAAACAACCGGTCAGGTCGATACATTGTGGTATGTGAAGGCCGTATATGCAAGGTGACGAATAGGTACACGGGCTAAATATGGTAACTGACCAGTTAAAGTCATGTAGATCCTTTTATGCCTTTAATTGAATTATCATAACATGTTATCTTCATCAACGTTAATCTATCCTTACGTGATTTACTTGACATTGTAAATACTTGTCTCATCTCTTACTTGCTATTTGCTTTTACATGCTTAGTTGAACTTACTGTTTTCTCTTTTCCTTGTTAATTATTTAACTGTTGAGTTACCTTACTTGAAGTAGTTATTTCTAGAAATTTCTTATTGTTGAATCATGGTGTTGAAGTTATAAAGGTCGTGATTCACATTAAGGCAAAGTTGTAATTTATTGAAATACCATTCTTGTTGAGATATTCACTGTCGGTTGTTATTGTTGAGACTCTTGTACATATTGTGGTTGAGCCATGGGCTAATTACTGTGGAAACATTATTGTTGTTGACTTATTGATACGCATGCGATGAGATAAGGTGGGCTTGATATGCGTGTTGCTAGTAGGAAAACTACTTGAAGCCACGTGGTGTGATAAGGTGAGCTAAAACACGAGTATCTATTTTGGGAAAATAATTTTCAAAACTAAATGCAAGCCTCCCGCAGTGGCGTAAGGAAAGACTATGATTTCATTTGTGAAATGAGACTACAAGGCGGTACCTCGATAGTGATTCTTGTTGATACCTTTCATTTACATCACTTGTGTTTTGTTTGCATCATTTCCTTGGCATTCTTATTATGTGTTTTATTCTGTGATGTCTTAATTGCCTTAATTTCAATGTAGCTATTCTTGTTATGTTTCTTCATTGTATCATTTCCTTGTTTCCATTATTATACTGTACTATACCTGTTAAGTTTTCTTTATTTATTCTAGTAGGTGTCTTGACCTGACCTCATCACTACTCTACCGATGTTAGGCTTGATACTTACAAGGTACCGCTGTGGTGTACTCATACTACGCTTCTGCGCATTCTTTTGTGCAGATCCAGGTACTTGATACCGGCCTAGGCATCAGTGAGTCAAGCTTGGCTCAGAGACTTCAAGGTATACCTGTCGGCATTCTCAAACCTCGAAGTCACACTCTATCTAGTTTCTATTTTATTCTCCTTTTATAGATACTGTTGCATAGGGATGTTTAGTATACTTGTGTAGAGCTTGTGACTCGGTATCACCAGAGTTTGGGTGTTATGTTCAGTTGTGTTGCGGAGTCCTTTTTGTGATAGCTATTGGTTAAACTGAGTGTGTTATTATTATTTTCATCAATTCTTCATGCATGATAGGATTACCTAGTTCTAGAGACTAGGTGCCATCACGACATCCTATGGAGGGAGGGTGAACTTAGGCTTGAGATGTTCAAGAAGTATCAACCTCCTACTTTCAGTGGTTTAGCTTTAGAGGATGTACATGGGTTTCTAGATGAGTTCCATCGTATTCTCCGCACCATGGGTATTGTGGAGATGAGTGAGATTGCTTTCACTACCTTCCACCTGTTAGGAGAATCATATCAGTGGTGGCGAGCATCCGAGGAGATGATAGCCTAGCCGATGCAGGTTCACTTACATGGACTAGGTTTTCATAGTTGTTATGGAGAGAGTTTGTTCATCAGACCCTTTGGGATGCATGGCACGCAGAGTTTAAGCAGCTGCGCCAGGGTACTAAGACAGTGTTAGAGTATGCTATTCGAATAAGTGATTTGTCCAGACATGCACCTGCCTTGGTTTCTACAGTCAGAGAGCGAGTCTGTCGATTTATCGAGGGGCTCAACTATTGTATTAGATTCTAGATGGCTAGAAAGTTGGAAATATATACTCCGTATCAGTAGGTGGTAAAGATTGCATGGAGGTTGGAAGGTATGCGAGGTCGTGAGAGGGAGGATAGGGAGCCAAGAGGCCTTGAGGAAACAAGAGGATATAGTGGTGGCCACGCAACAACTATAGCCCGTGATGGTAGAGGCTATGTGAGCCACCCAATTCATTCAGCACTTCCAGCTTCTAGTGGTGCTCTAGTTGTTCCGAGATCTCAGGTTGCACACTTTGCTCAGCCACTTTCTAGTGCACCTCCTACACGGGTGCCTTCAGCGGTCGGTCCACTCGACCAGGCTCGAGCTAGTCCCAGCAGCCACGCCCACCGAGAGCTTGCTTTGAGTTTGGTGACACCTGTCACATGGTTATAGATTGCCCAAGACTCAGGAGGGGTGCACCTCCACAGATTACTCAGGCTCTATGGATTCAGTCAGGTCCACAGACTTCTCAGGCCATGGTTCCTGCCCTAGTTGCCGGCCTACCCACTCAGCCAGGTAGGGGTGGGGGACAGTCTGGTAGAGGTCTCCCTAGAGGGGGATGCCATGCCAGATTATATGCTTTTTCGGGTAAGACGGAGGCAGTCACTTCAGACGTAGTCATTATAGATATGGTTCAAGTTTTTCATAGAGATGCATCAATCTTATTTGATCCGGAATCCACTTATTCATATGTGTGATCTTACTTTGCTCTGTATTTGAATATATCTCATGATTCTTTAAGTTCTCCTATTTATGTGTCTATGTCTGTGGGAGATTCTATTATTGTGGACCGTGTGTATCGGTCATTTTTAGTTTCTATTGGTGGTTTTGAGACTAGAGTTGATCTATTATTGCTTAGTATGGTAGACTTTGATGTTATCTTGGGCATGGACTAGTTTTCGCCCTATCATGTTATTCTAGATTGTCACGCCAAGACGATGACCTTGGCTATGCCAGGTTTGCCACGGTTAGAGTGGAGGGGTGCATTAGATTATGTTCCTAGCAGGGTTACATCATTTCTAAAGGCTCGACGGATGGTTGAGAAGGGGTGTGATGCTTATCTAGCCTTTGTGAGAGATGTTAGTGTTGATACTCCTACCGTTGAGTCAGTTTCGGTAGTGAGATATTTCCCAGATATATTTCCAGTGAATTTTCTAGGCATGCCACCCGATAGGGATATCGATTTTGGTATTGACTTATTGCCGGGCACTCTGCCCATTTATATTCCACCATATCGTATGGCCCCAATAGAGTTGAAGGAGTTAAAGGAGCAATTGCAAGAGTTGCTTGATAAGGGTTTTATTCGGCCTAGTGTGTCGCAGTGAGGTGCTCCGGTCTTGTTAAGAAGAAGGATGGTTCTATACGTATGTGTATTGATTATCGACAGTTAAACAAGGTTACAGTGAAGAATAGGTATCCATTGCCATGCATTGATAATTTATTTGATCAGCTACAGGGTGCGAGAGTGTTCATAATGATTTGTTTGCGGTCAGGCTATCATCAACTAAAGATTCGGGATCTGGATATTCTGAAGACTGCCTTTAGGACTCTGTATGGCCACTACGAGTTCCTTGTGATGTTATTTGGGCTGACCAATGCCCCAAAACTATTTATGCATTTGACGAACAGTGTATTCCAAACTTATCTTGATTTATTCATCATTGTGTTTATTAACGATATCTTGGTGTACTCCCACAACCGGGAAGATTATGAGCAGCACTTGAGGATCGTGCTCTAGACTTTGAGAGAGAGGAAATTGTACGCAAAATTCTCAAAGTGTGAATTCTGGCTTGATTCGGTGGTAATTTTGGGTCATGTGGTGTCGAGTGAGGGGATCAAGGTACATCCGAAGAAGATTGAACCAGTATAGAATTGTCCTAGACCATCTTCAGCTACTGAGATCCGGCGTTTCCTTGGTTTGGCTGGGTATTATCGTCATTTCGTAGAGGGTTTCTCATCTATTGCTGCGCCTAAGATCAGTTGACCTAGAAGGGTGCTCCTTTCAGATGGTCCGAGGAGTGTGAGGCGAGCTTTCAAAAGCTCAAGACTTCTTTGACTACAGCCCCAGTGTTGGTGTTTCCTACGGGCTCGGGGCCTTACATTGTGTACTGTGATGCATCACTTGTTGGCCTTAGCGCGGTGTTGATACAATACGGTAGGGTGATTTCCTACGTATCTCGGCAGTTGAAAACTCAAGAAATTGTCCGACTTCATGGCATACGGTAGGGTGATTTCCTACGTAGCAGCTGGCTCATGTTTATATCCATGAGATTGTCCGACTTCATGGCATACCAGTATCCATCATCTCTGACCGGGGTACGCAGTTCACATTGCATTTTTGGAGAGCTGTACAACGTGACTTAGGCACACGGGTTGAGTTGAGTACAACATTTCACCCCCAGACGGACGGACAGTCCGAGTGCACCCTTTAGATTTTAGAGGATATGATTTGTGCCTGTGTCATGGATTTTAGGGGTGCTTGGGATCAGTTATTGTCGCTTGCGGAGTTTACCTATACAACAACTACCATTCGAGTATTCAGATGGCTCCTTATGATGCCCTATATGGGAGACAGTGTCATTCGCCAGTTGGTTGGTTTGAGCCGGGAGAGGCTATGTTATTAGGCACAGATTTGGTTCGAGATGCCTTGGAGAAGGTCAAGTTGATCCAGGATCGACTTTGTATAGCCCAATCAAGACAGAAGAGTTATGCAGATCAGAAGGTTCGTGATATTTCATTCATGGTTGGAGAGCGAGTCTTGTTCCGGGTTTCACCCATGAAGGATGTGATGAGGTTTAGGAAGAAGGGCAAGTTGAGCTCCAGGTATATCAGACCTTTTGAGATCCTTGAGAGGATTGGTGAGGTGGCCTACAAGCTTGCATTGCCACCTAGTTTATCTGCGGTTCATCCGGTGTTCCATATATCAATGCTCCAGAAGTATTATGGATATCCGTCTCATGTTTTAGAATTCAGCACAGTCCAATTGGATGTAGATTTGACTTATATTGAGAAGCCAGTGGCTATCTTGGATAGACTAGTCCGAAAGTTGATATCAAAGAACATTGCGTCAGTGAAGGTTTAGTGGAGGGGTCATCCAGTCGAGGAGGGGACCTAGGATACCGAGCATGACATGCAGAGTCGTTATCCTCATCTATTCACCACTTCAGGTATGTCCTTATGCATGTTTGAGGAGGAACATTTGTTTTAAGGAGGGAGAATGTAACTACCCAATTGGTCCTTTTGTGTAATTGCGCCCCCCTTACTCTTTTTTATGTTTCATACATGAGCGTTTGTGATTTTACGACTTGCGGGGTTGGTTAGTTTTGTTCCGAGAAGCTTTCGGATTAATTTGGACCCTTTGATTCTTGACTTAGAAATTTAAATTAGAAAGATTGACCAAACTTTGACTTTTCTGAAAATGACCCGGAACTGTGTTTTGATGTCCCTAATAGCTTTGTATTATGATTTCGGACTTCTGCGTATGCCCGGAATTGATATTGGAAGTCCGTAGGTTGATTAGTGTTGATTTGCCGAAATTTGGCAATTTGAAGTTGAAAAGTTTGACCGTAGGTTGACTTTTTGCTATCGAGCTCAGAATTTGATTTGGGACTTGGAATATGTCCTCTATGGTATTTAGAACTTGTCTACGAAATTTGGTGTCGTTTGGAATTGATTTGATAGGATTCGGACGTTTAGTTGTAATTTTAGAAATTCTTGAACTTTACTTTGAAATTCATGCGTTTTAGTGTTTGATTCGTAGTTTTAGATGTTATTTTTGTGTTTTGATCGCGCGAGCAAGTTCTTATGATGTTGTTAGACTTATGTGGATGTTTGGTTTGGAGCTTTGAGGGCTCGGATGAGTTCCGAACATGTATGGGAATGGTTTTGAACTGAGTTTGTGTTGCTGGTGTTGTTGGTGCTTAGTTATTGCAATTGCGAGCACCAGCCTCGGAATTGCGAAAGTGATAGTGGGGGCTCAGATGTCGCAATTGCGACTTCCCCTTCGCATTTGAAAAATCAGCAGGATTTGGACTAAGTTCGCATTTGCGAACATTTGTTCGCTTTTGAAAAGTTCCCAGCTTCGCAATTGCGAAGCCTTTTCTCGCAAATGCAATGATGGCTTAGGCTGTCAGGGTTCGCAAATGCGAGCCCTGCTCCACAATTGCAAGGTTTCGCAAATGCCAACCATGTGTCGCAAATGCGACATCTGCAGCTGGTACAAAGGGCTAGGAGATGAGATTTTTAAAAACATTCTCTCATTTTTTAACCCTAGACTCAGTAGGAGCCAATTTCGAGAGGGGAATTTCACCTACAAACTTTGGGTAAGTGATTCTAATCTATTTCTAATCATATTCCATCAAAATATTTTAGATTTTAGCATCAAAATCATGTGAATCAAAGTGAAAAATTGTGAAACCTTTTTAAGGTTTTGAAAAAAATTAAGAATTTGAGTTTTGAGAGTCGACATATATGAACTCATGGGATCATGGGCAGTCGAAATCTACCATTGGACCCGGATTTTGACCGGACGAGCCCCGAGTTGACTTTTATTGACTTTTTTGGAAAAAGTATAAAGATCTTAGCTTTATCTATTGTAATTGATTTCCCTTGCATTGGTTGATGATATTAAGTCGATTTTGGTTTGATTTGAGCTGTGTGGAGACGAATTTTAGGGGAAAAGCTATTTCTGAGAGTTGAATTGGCCTAGTTGAGGTAAGTATCTTGCCTAATTTTGTGTGGGGGAACTACCCCTTAGGATTTGGGCATGATTGTATCTTTTGTGCTATGTGAAAGCCGTGTACGCAAGGTGACGAGTGGGTACACGGGTTGTACATGGTATTTCACCGGTTTAGGCTACTTAGATTATTTCCATGCTTTAATTGAAATGTCATATCATGTTCTAAATTCTCATAGTCAATCGATTCTTATTTGTGTTAGTCTATCCTTACATGCCTTAATTTACTTGTTTAACACTTGTTCCACATCCTAGTTGATATATTCTTATTTGTGGTGGAGTCGTGGGCTATTGTTGTAGAAATATTAATATTTTTGATTGTTGGCATGTTTTGATATATGGGCACGTGTGGTGCGAGTTGTTATTATAATGTGATATGACGCGTATGCGGCAGTATAAGGCTTGGGGTTAATATGCATGCGGCGGTATAAGGTTGGACTTATATACATGTTACTTGTAGGGGAACTACGTAAAGCCCCACAGCATCATAAGGCGGGCCAAAGTGCGTGTAGCTATTTCGGGAAAACTATTTTCAAAAAAACTATTTTAAATGTAAGGCTCATGCGGCGATATAAGGAAATATTGTGAATTGTGAATACGAGATGGTACCTTGGTTGTGATACTTGATATATATACACGAGGTGGTACCTCAGTGGTGATTCTTATTATACATGAGGCGGTACCTCGTTGTGATTCTTGTTGTTTTTTTCTTCCTTGTTTTGTCAGTTATTGTCCGTATATGATCATTGTGGTTCTCTTTCACTGATTTCTTTATGTTATTTCCATGCTTAAAATTTTGGCATCAGTTCATGTTGTTAACTATTTCATATCAGTTATTTCTCGGCTTTCCAATATTTACCCTTATTACATTTTTATACTGTTTATTTATATCATGGTAGGTGTCTTGACCTGGCCTCGTCACTGCTCTACTAAGGTTAGGCTTGATACTTACTGGGTGCCATTGTGGTGTACTCATACTATGCTTCTGCACATCTTTTTGTGCAGATCCAAGTACGTCTGCTCGTGCCGGTCGTTAGTGATCATCTATTAGCTGCTTTACGGAGACTTCAAGGTATGCTTGCTCGGCGTCCGTAGGTCTCAGAGTCACCTTCCTTGACTTTTACTACTGGTGTATTTTTCATTCAGACAGCGATGTAGTAGGCACTCTAGTATGACTCTGTAGAGCTAATGACTCAGCTCCACCAGTCTTAGGGAGTGTATTGTTGTTGTATCTATTTTCAAAAGTTTACATCGATTATTCAGTCTTGTTTTGGTATTTTGTTAATTATTTCTGTCATGTTATTATTAACTATTAGGCTTACCTAGTCGTAGAGACTTGGTGCCCTTACGATATCCTACGGAAGGAAATTGGGGTCGTGACAAAATGCCCCTCACCAAAGCACAAATATAGCTCTAGGCCTGTGCTCAATGTGAATACCAGTCTCCGGAGGGGCGAATCCTTGTCCAAGCGCTAATCAAATATAAGCCAATAATCGATATCACATAGCCCTATTATGGGTCTTGGTGCACGCGTCACCCCCTAGAATGTACCACTTAGCCCAATATGGGCTTGGCGCACGTGTCACCTCAAAATCAATACCAAATCAATTCTATGGCCCAAGTTCATTCATCAACCATTCAAGTGTTAGTTAACCACCTCTCGCAATACTCAGTTCAATAGTGTTACACATATGAAGCATCAAAAACATGTGAGAAATCAAAATAAGAATACAAGGAGATAGCAATATCATATACAGATATAGCATCATGACTGAGAGTATGTTTACAATTAAGGCAAATAGCTCAAAACAACAAGAGTAGACCTATAATGTCTCAAACAAATACGCACATAGCTTAGACATGATTTCTAATTTGAATCATAGCTCAAATAATCATTCAAATAGACAAAACACAGATATAACGAGGAATGATAGCAAATAAAGTCTCACAGTAGTCTAAAATCCACCTGGATCATGAATAACCCGGTGCGCACACACACACGCCCGTCACGTAGCATGTGCGTCACCCTCAACACATCCCAAATATCATAGTTCACAAGGATAATTACCCTCAAACCAAGTTTTTATATGTTACTTACCTCAAAACGAGGGAATCAATACTCCAAAACATCCTTCCCATGCAAATCGACCTCTAAATGACTTGAATCTAGCCAAGACAACTTAATATCATCAATCAAATCCATAGGAAACAAGCTCAAACAATAAAGGTATGATCTGAATCAATTATGCAAATTTAACCCCGGGCTCGCACCCCGGAACACAACCAAACTCACAAATTTCAAATACCCATTCCAATACGATTCTAAATATATGTGTTTCATCCAAATCCGATCTCAAACCGTGATTGCAATGGGCGGTGACCATGATCATGAAGAAGAACGACTTGCAGGGCTTTAGAATATCCAATTATTGGATTTTAATTGTATTTTGTTTACTTTTTGAGTTCATGGAGCACAAGGAGATTTTGGAGGAGATAAATACGCAAATCATGAGGGTAAGTGATTTTATTTTTGTTTTTGATTATGTATCTTATTTCTCCATAGATTATTATACCTAAATCAAGGATTTGAAGAGAAGAAATTGGGGGGTTTTGACTTGAACTTAAGACAATAAATTTTGGAGTTTTTAACAAGAAATCGAAGTCGAATTTAAGGATAAATTATATATTTGGACTCATGGTGGTATGGGTGATCAAAATTAATGATCAATTTCGTATTTCGGGCCCGAAGCCCGAGGTTGACTTTTTGATTTGGGTTAAACATTGAACCTTTATGACATGAGGTTGATTCCCAAAGCTTATAATGACTTATGTGAATATTATTTGACTAGATACGAGTCGTTTGGTGGTAGATTTCAAAGGAGGAGAGATTTTGGAAGATTAAAGTATCTGAAAAGAGGTAAGTCTCTTCTCTAGCATTACTAAGAGGGAATTTTCCCAAAAGGTGATTTATATGATATTTGTTGATTGATTTCAGAGCTATGTATATATGAGATGACGAGCGTATATGCGTGCGCTTGGGTTTTGACCATGTCCGGATAGACTTAGGCCTACATCGTGCCTTGTTTAATTGCCTTTTGAGTTATGTGAACTATTTACACATGCTTTAATTGACTTAATAAACATGTGGCTAATATTAATCATGATAGAGACTGTTCTTGGACCAACGACTTGTTAATTCACACTTAATATAGTACTTTCGTTGTTTGGAGCTTTACGATTGGCCGTAATCTTATACTTTGCTTATCTGATTTATGATTTAGCGACTATATAGCTATTATTACACATATTAGATACCATGCCTAGGCTTAATTATTTGTTGATTGGGCATGATTAGTTACATTCTCCTTATTGAGTCACATGATTAGTTGTAGTCACACCCTACATTTATGAATATACACCCTGGTCCAATGCATATATTTTATCTCTTGCGCATAGGGACATATCTTGAAATATGGATACTTGATAAGTATTGGGATTAAGGCTGTGAGTTAGTCAAGATGATTATGGCACGAGGTTTCTACCATGCGATTATTGTGAAATTGATATTATTATGACACGTGAGTTGTCCATGCAACTGCTATTGAGCATATGCTACTTGATTGAGCCATAGACCTATTACACACTTGGATATGGATCTATCCCTTTAAATTCAGGTGATCACTCGTGATATATTTGGGCCCTGAGAGTGTAAGTACATGGATTTATATTGGGTACATGGATTTGTACCAGGCACATAGATTTGTGTTGGGTGCATATTTATATACGAGTCTTGGTACGTATTTTGATATTTGCCTCATTAATGTGAGAGGCTTATCATTATCATATCAGGCAGGCTTAGTGTTTTGGATCATATTTAATTATCCTTAATCGAAGCAAAATTACACTATTCATTGGTTGTGCACCTTAATACTCATGATTTAATGTTTTCGAGTATTTTATTATTTTATTCCTATTATTTATTATTGATTATGTCACGATCCAAACCGATGGGCTATGACGAGTGCCCGAGTCCTACCTGTTTAACACCCCTAAGCATGCGTCTAAGATATAAACATGAATTAATAGTAGGTCATGAATAACACCTGTCAATAAACTGCTGAATCACGTGAATAACATATGTACGGAAAATATGTCTAAAAGACATATATACATATACATGCGGAATACGGTAGGGCGAGCCGACAAGGCTGCTATAGAAACTGTATGTCCAAAACTAGAAGCCGACAAGGCCACATACTATCCATTTATACATAACTGTCTACAGACCTCTGATAGAGTATAAAACTATATGAAGGATTCGACTGGGCCCCGTCGTACCCATATCTACGTACAAAAATAGTGTACCAAAACTAATAACAGCTCCAGATCAAGTGGAGCATACCAACTCTCGCTGACCAAGGATCCTAAAAAAGGGGACCGTCAGCCTGTCTACCTGCACCTGCGGGCATGAAACGCAGGCGCCAGGAAATAGAGGCGTCAGTACAAATAATGTACCATGTATGTAAGGCATGAAAATAAGTACATAAAAGACATAAAAGAAACATAGAGTAAAGGAATCCGCCTGTAAGTCTAAATAACTTTTTGAATCCTGAAATATTTATAAATTCATGAATGTGCATATAAACGTCATATCATGCATAGGTATATGTGTAGATAACATCATCAAGCCTCTGAGGGCATCCCATCAAATCATCTCAGCCTCTGTGGGCGAAATCATCAACGTATACCAACTGATCAAGTGGTGGTGCATATATAACGCTGTAACCTTTTTCCATATCTTATATACATATAATATACGTGTATATAACGCCATCTGGTTATGGGTCAATGATGTACATGTATAAATGAATGAAATGCATAAGATATAAGTTAATAAGATTTTTCAGAATGTCATAAGATCAACATGCTTCTAGATAAATTTTATCAACCACATATTTTTCTAAGACCCATGAACAAAAGATATAATAATAAGACACATGGGAATTCAAGAACATAGGCATCCCAAGAGCTTCTATGAATAGAGACATTTATGAAAGTTATACATTTGCTCGTTTCGTTTGTACCATATGGATCATTCCAAAAGGAAAGAAGGAAAAGCCTTAACATACCTTAGTTGACGAATTTATCAAACACTTTTACTTGAGCTTGCCAAGAACAACTTTTGCTCCTTCTAAATCTTTGAACAAGAACTAAGCACTTCTTATGATCATGGCATACTTCATGTTGTTGAACATATGGAGTATCATGTGTGTACGTTTTTGGCTATGTTCTAAAGTAAGAGAATCCCCAACAATAGAAGGAAAAATTTCAACATCCTTTCTATATCTCAATTGCCAAAGAAGAATAACATGAAGGCTTAAGGGATATGCCTTGCACTTTCACGTGTAAACAAGGAACATCAAGTGCTATGACTCATCTATGCACATTGGTGCCACCCTTGGCTAACTTAATGCCATGTGGCAGCCCATTAAAACCCCTTATCCACTTAATCCTATTTAATACCATAAATATTTCCTTATTTTCCCACATTATTCCCACAATTAATCGATTATTCACATAATTAATTATAGCACACAATTTACTTAAATACTAACACACTTCATATACCTTACTATCATGGTCATGTGGTACCTTGTATGACACTAGTCCATAAATATGGGGTATTATAGATTGGACCATATTTTATCCCAAATTGACAAATTTCAACGAATACTCATTCTTTGATTTTTTTACCCCCTAATCTTCACGGCACTCACTTATCACTTGTTACAAATAACATAAATACTTATAACCTCAAAAATAATCTCATTCCCGAGCTTACGTCGATTAACTTACAGTGAAACTTTAACGTACGAAATGCGAGATGTAACAGATTATCAGAGTAAGTATTCATTGTCGACCCCTCGCCACTACTTCTTCAAAGTTAGACATGAAACTTTTTGAGCACTTCTGCATCATGTTTATAGATGCAGGCATCACTATCAGTAGAGACTAAGAGCGTGCCCAGTAGCTTTTTCAGGATACTCAAGGTAGTGATGCATTTTCGTTCGCAGGCCCTTGAAGTCACTTGTTTCTTATTTTTGTATATAATTGGTAATTAGGTCGTTTCTGATAGGCCCAACAAATTTTAGGCAATTCGGAGTCCGTCGCCCCAATTCACGAAGATGGCATGGATATTAGCACAGGAAAATATTGAAATTCGTCCTGAATTACTGTTTTATGCCCTTAAACGCCCAAAAATGAGGAACAATCATGGCGAAGTTATGACTGTTGTTCTTTAGGTCGTTTCTGATGGGCCCACAAAATTTTAGGTAATTCGTAGCCCGTTGCCCGAATTCATGAAGATGGCGTGGACATTACCACACGAAGAAGTGGAAATTATCTAGAATTCCTGTTTTATGGCCCTTAAATACTAAAAAATGAGGAACAATTATGGAGAAATAATGATTATTGTTCATAAGGTCATTCCTGGTGGGCCCATAAAAGCCTAGCCGATTAGAGACCGCCGCCCGAATACATGAAAATAGCATGGACATTAGCACACACAAAATTAGAAATCATTCTGAATTCCTATTTTATGGCCCTAAAATTCCAAAAAATGTGGAACAATCTTGGCGGGGAAATTACTATTGTTTATTAGGCCGTTTCTAATGGGCCCACAAAATTTTAGATGATTCGGAGTCTGTTGTCCCAATTCATTAACATGGCGTGGACATTAGCACATGAAAAATAAGAAATCATTTTGAATTCCTTTTTATGGCCCTGTAACGCCAAAAAATGAGGAATAGTTATGGCAGGGTAATGACTATTGTTCATTAGATCATTTCTGATGGTACCAAAAATATTAAGTTTAGAGCCCGTCGCCCGAATTCATGAACATGACATGAACATTAGCACACAAAAAATGGAATTCATCCTTAATTCATGTTTTATGGCCCAAAAATGCCACAAAAAGAGCAACGGTCTTGATGAAGCAATGACTATTGTTCATTAGATCGTTTCTGACGAGCCATACAAAATTTTAGGCGATCCAGAGCCCATCGCTCGAATTCATGAAGATTGTGGGGACATTAGCACACGAAAAATTAGAAATTGTTCTAAATTCCTTTTCTATGGCCCAAAAATGCCAAAAAATGAGAAACAGTCATAGCAAGTGATGACTATTGTTCATTAGGTCATTCTTTATGGGCTCACATAATTTTAGGTGAATCGCAACCCGTCACCCCAATTCATGAAGATGACGTGGACATTACCACATGAAAAATTAAAAATCGTGCTAAATTCCTTTTTATATGGTTCTAACACGCAAAACAAAGAGGAACGTTTATGAAGAAGCGATGACTATTGTTCATTATGTCGTTTCTGATAGGCCCACAAAATTTAAGGCAATTCGGAGCCCGTCACCTGAATTTGTGAAGATGGCACGGACATTAATGAGAAACAGTCTTATTGGGGCAATGACTATTGTTCATTAAGCCGTTTCTGATGGGCCCATACAATTTTAGACAATTCGGAGCCAGCTGCCCGAATTCATTGAGATAGTGTGGACATTAGCACACGAAAAATTAGAAATCATTCTGGATTCTTTTTTCATGGCCCTAAAATGCCAAAAAAGTGACGAACAGTCATCGCGGGACAATGATTATTGTTTATTAGATTATTTTTTGATGGGCCCACAAATGTTTTGGCAATTCAAAGCATGTTGTCCGAATTCATGTAGATGGAGTGGACATTAACACACGAAAAATTAGAAATCATTCTTAATTCTTGTTTTGTGGCCCATAAATGCCAAAAAAGTGTAACAGACTTGATGAAGCAATGCCTATTGTTCATTAAATTATTTATAATGAGCCCACAAATTTTTAGGCGATCCGAAGCCCATCGCTCGAATTCATGAAGATAGCGTGGACATTAGCACAAGAAAAGTTAGAAATTGTCTTGAATTCATTTTCTATGGCCCAAAAATGCCAAAAATAAGAAATGGTCATAGAAAAGTGATGACTATTGTTCATTAGGTCATTTTTATGGGCACACAAGTTTTTTGGTGAATCGGAGACCGTCGCCCCAATTTATGAAGATGGCGGGGACATTAGCACATGAAAAATCAGAAATCGTGCTAAATTCCTTTTATATGGTTCTAACATGCAAAACAATGAGGAACGTTTATGTATAAGCAATGACTATTGTTCATTAGATCATTTTTGATTGGCCTACAAAAATTTAGGCAATTCGGAGGTCGTCGCTAGAATGCATGAAGGCTGCGTGGACATTAGCACACAAAAAATTGGAAATCATTCTAAATTCCTGCTTTATGGCCCTAAAATATCAAAAGACAAGAAACAGTCTTAGTGGGGCAGTGACTATTGTTCATTAGGCCATTTTTGATGGGCACCCAAAATTTTAGGCAATTCAGAGCCAGCTGCCCGAATTCATTAAGATGGCGTGGACATTAGCACACGAAAAATTAGAAATCGTTTTGGATTCTTTTTTCATGGCCCTAAAATGCCAAAAAAGTGAGGAACAGTCATGGCGGGACAATGACTGTTGTTCATTAGTTTTTTTATATGGGCCCACAAAATGTTAGGCAATTCGGAGCCAATCGCCCCAATTCATGTAGATGGCGTTGACATTAGCACACGAAAAATTAAAAATCATCCTAAATTCCTTTTGTAAGGCCCTAAAAATCAAAAAAATGAGGAACGTTCATGGTGGGGCAATGACTATTTTTCATTAGGTCACTTCTGATGGGACCACAAAAGTTTAGGCTATTTGGAGCGCGTCGCCCGAATTCATGAAGAAGGCGTGGATATTAGCACACGAAAAATTGAAAATCATCCTGAATTCTTGTTTTATACCCCTAATTGCCTGAAAATGAGGAACGGTCATGGAGAAGTAATGACTATTCTTCATTAGATCGTTTCTGATGGACCCGCAAAATTTTGGGAGATATGGAGCCCGTCGCCCGAATTCATAAAGATGGCATGAACATTAGCGTGAGAAAAATTAGAAATCGTCTTGAATTACTATTTTATGGTCCTAAAACTCCAAGACACCAAGAACAATCATGAAAAAGCAATGAAAATTGTTCATTAGGTAGTTTGTGATTGGTCCACAAAATCTTAGGCTATTCAGAGCCTAATGCCTGTTACAACCCAACTCCCATCGGAGCCGCGACAGAGCCTAACACTACTTTCTAGGCAATCCAACAGTCACACAATAACAACGAATTTGATAAAACTAGGTTTAATAGACTCAACAGTGGAAATATCATGAAATTACGGAGAAAGCAACAACAATACTGCTACAACCATCCCAATGATATGGTGTCAACGAGTACATGATCACTACTGAATATCAAAATATGGAGCCAAATCTTTAATACAACTGTCTGGACAATAAAATACTAAAAAGGATATAAATGGAAGAGCACTTCAAGGTCTGCGGCCGATATAGCAACTACCTCATAGTCTCCCAAGTACTGGTACCAACACGGCTCTAGCAATCACCATGTCCAAAAGTGCCTGGATCTGCACACAAAGTGCAGTATAG
Organism: Nicotiana tabacum; assembly: GCF_000715075.1. NCBI lineage: Eukaryota > Viridiplantae > Streptophyta > Magnoliopsida > Solanales > Solanaceae > Nicotiana > Nicotiana tabacum. The sequence goes on from NC_134092.1 coordinate 66,808,206, forward strand.
TATGAGTACAACCGACCCTATGTACTCAACACGTGACAAACCTAACCTAGGGCTGAAAGTAGTGGCGAGCTCAAAAGAAACAGTTAGAGACCAATATCAATAACAACATAGGATATAATGAAGACACTAACAATAAATAACTCAAAGGAATTATCATGATCAACTTGTTCACATTAAAAATATTTAGACATGCTTCCAAGTATAACAGTTAAAGCCTAACACGGATAAGAACATTTCATTTACCAGCTAGCATAAAGAAAATACATCTCTATGCATACATGTCAAATATTTATATGACAAGTCAATGATTTCACAATGATATTTTCAAGTACTCTCACTCTTAGCATACTCAAGGTGCCTGACTCAAAAGCCCACTTCATCACACACACAATCACTCAGCACTGTACGGTTGCCTGGCATAAATGCCCCTCACCAAAGCACGTGTATATATCCCTGTGTTTGCGCTCACTGATGGCATGTCATACTCCGGAGAGGTGGATCCTACCCAAGCTCTAATCAAAACCCAATATGGCCTGTTGCGGCATGCAACCCGATCCAAATAACAATAAAGCCAATATGGCATGTTGCAACGTATAACCTGATCCAAATATCACTCTCAACACGGCTCTAAGGCCCACCTCAGTCATCAACCTCTCAAGTCTCAAAGGCTCACAATATCATATCACTTAACACAAATAGTATCATATATGGAAATAACAACAGCATGTGATGTAACAATGAATAATATACAGAGACTGAGATATGATATGCATATGAAGAATGACCGGAGTATAACTACAGTTAAGACAAATAGATCAAAACAACATAAATAACCTTATTAGGACTCAACCAAATAATCACATACCCTAAGCATTATTTCTAACATGAATCACAGCTCAGATAATCAAACAAGTAGGAAAACAAGGATGTGACAAGGTACGATAGCGGCACGAGTCCGAAAATAGTCTAAATGTCAACTCTGATCATGGTTACTCCGGTGCACGCCCACACGCCCGTCACCTAGCATGTGCTCACACCAATACATCTCATATAACATGGTTTTTAGGGAAAATTGCCCTCAAATCAAAGTTTAGATATGTTACTTACCTCAAAACATGCAAATCAATACTCCAAAAGGCCCTTGTACGCGAATTGGCCTCCGAGCGACTCGAATCTAGCCAAAGCAACTTAATATCAACAATAAAAGCCATCAAAAATAATTCCAAATGATAAAGCTAAGGTCTTGAATCAAATATGCAAAATCAAACCAAAAAGTCAACCCAAGCTTCGCACCCCGAACCCGAAATAATTCACAAATTCCGAACACCCATTCAGTTACGATTCCAACCATATCAATTTCATCCAATTCTAACCACAAATTAACCTTCAAATCACCAAATCTTACTCTCCAATATCATAGACTAAAATCCCCAAATTTCACCTTAAATTCACATAAACTACGTGAAATAATCAATGGGTAATTAATATCTATCATCAAAACTAAATAAACTTTACTTACATCTTCATTTGCAGCAAAAAGTCTCTCAAATATTGCCCTTAGCCGAGCTCCACAACTCCCAAAATGAGAAAAACTATAAAACCCTTCAATATAAACTATATTCCAGTGATTCCACATCCACGGTCACTTAACCACATATGCGGTCCCGCTTTTCTGGAATAGTGGCCACATCTGCGGCTTCCTCTAAGTGCCGACCTTCCACTTTTGTGGACAATACCTCGCATTTGTGAGTCTGCTTCTAAGGACTCCTTCCGCATCTGCGAACTCTCAAGCTCCCATCCGAGTCCGCATCTGTGCATCCGTATTTGTGGCACCCCATCCGCATCTGTGATCCCTACCTAGAACAACCTTATTCTTCGTCTGCTATCAAGCTGCCGCTTCTGTGGCCTCGCACCTGCGTCTAATACCTCGTAGGTGCGATTGCAGCAGAACTCCCAAACTTAAGCAATCTCTCAAAGTCCAATGATGACCCGAACTCAAAATCACACCCGAGACCCTCGGGACACCATCCAAACATACCCACAAGTCCTAAAACACAATACGAACTTACTCAAAGCCTAAAATCACATCAAACAACACCAAATTCATGAATCACACCATTCAAGCGTAATGAAACTAATAAACTTCCAACTTCCGAAACTTATGTCGAATCACATCAAACCAACCCGTAATGACCTTAAATTTTGCATGCAAGTCCGAAATGACACAACGAACCTTTTCCAACTCCCAGAACTAAAATCCGAACCCGACATCGACAAAGTCAACTCCCGATCAAACCTTCAACCTACCAAACCTTCAGCTTTCTAACTTCCCTAAAAAGCACCAAACCAACCTACAGACCTTCAAATCAAATTTGAGACTTCCGCCTAAGTCGAAATAATTATACGAAGATATTGGGATGTTCAAAACACCGTTCTGGAGTCGTGTACACAAAAGTCAAACTCTGATCAACTCTTTTAATTTAAGCTTTCAACCTTGGGACTAAATGTCCCAATTCACTCTGAAACCAATCCAATCACCCCAGCAAGTCACATAAGTACAAATAAACATAAAAGAGGTAATAAATTGGGGAATGGGGCTACAATAAACAAAACGACCAGTCAAGTCATTGCATTCTCCCCTCTTATACAAATTTTTGTCCTCAAACGGGTCTAGAATCATACATGGAGTCTCAAATAAGTGAGGATATCTACTCCATATCTCCTACTCGGTCTCCAAAGTAGCCTTCTCGATTGGATAACCTCTCCAATGCACTTTCACTCACGCTATATTCTTTGACCTTAACATCCGAACCTGCCGGTCAAAAATGACCAACGGCTCCACATCATAAGTCAAATCCTCGTCTAACTGCACTGTGATGAAGTCCAAATCATATGAAGAATCATCATAATACTTTCGGAGCATAGAAACATGGAATACTGGGTGAACTCTCGATATCTGGGTGGCAAGGAAAGTCTGTAGGCCACCTCTCCAACTCTCTCAAACACCTCAAAAAGGTCGATATACTGAGGGCTCAACTTGCCCTTCTTCCCGAACCTCACTTCATGGGCAAAACTCTAAGTAGAACCCTCTCCCCCACCATAAATGCAACATCACAAGCCTCCCCAGGCTGAAACCAACCAACCGGAGAAAGACACCGCCTCCTATATAAGGCCTCATAAGGAGCCATCTGGATACTGGACTGATAGTTGTTATTATAGGCAAACTCTTTGAGCGGTAGAAACTGATCCCATAAACCTCCAAAATTAATAACACATGCACGTAACATGTCCTCCAAGATCTGAATAGTGCACTCGGACTGTTCGTTCATCTGAGGATGAAACGTGGTACTCAGCTCGACCCATATGCCCAACTCACGCTGCACGGTTTTCCAAAAATGAATTGTGAATTGTGTGCCTCGATTAGAAATGATGGAAATGGGAATGCCGTGCAGGCAGATAATCTTCCGATTGTAAATCTGATCCAACCACTCTGAAGAGTAGGAAGTCATCACAGGAATAAAGTGTGCGGACTTAGTCAATTTGTCCATAATAACCTAGACTGTGTCATATAGCTTCAAGGTTTGTGGTAAGCCTACCAAAAACTCCATAGTGATGTGGTCCCATTTACACTCCGGTATCTCCAATATCTGAATCAACCCTCCCATTTTTTGATGCTTAACCTTCACCTACTGATAATTCAAACACTATGAGACATAAGCAACAATATTTTCTTCATTCTTCGCAACTAATAGTGCTATTTCAAGTCATGATACATCTTCGTGAAGCCTGGGTGAATGGAATAGCGCGAGCTATGAGCCTCCTCAAGGATCAAATCTCTCAACCCATCAATATTTGGAACACCAATCCGGCCTTGAAGCCGCATAACACCACCATCACCAATCACAACCTCCTTAGCACCACACTGCAGCACCGTGTCCCTCAACACCATCAAGTGAGGATCATTAAATTGGCGAGCCTTGATACGCTCCAACAACGATGTCTGTGCCACAGCGCAACCAAGAACGCGGCCATACTGACCATACTCTCAGCCTTCCTACTCAATGCATCGGCCACCACATTGGGGCACAAAGAGGGTTGGGTCGATTGCTTGTATAATGATATAATAGACAGTCCGATAAGGGTTTCATATGTTTCGAGATTATTGAAAAAGATTATCATGAGCTCGAGAAGTTATTGAATTGATCAGTTTCTTTTCTTCGGATTCATTGCATTTGAGTAGATATTGATATAAGGCATAACCATTCTATTCAAGAAATTGTACAGGAGTTCATGTAAATTGTTGATTGAGTAGTTTGTATTTGATGAGGTGAAGCTAGTGGGCTCGGAATTTCTGAAATTGGACTTGGATAAGATCAGTTTTGAATGAAGATGCTTTTAGAATGGCTTAGATCGAGCAATGGCTACTATAGGGTATGAGAAATTCATGAATCGTCACTATGGATATCAGCTAAGAGTTGCTACTAGTTTCTTTTGTCACTATGTATGTTGTGAAGATTTGAAAGAAGGATAAAGCTGAGGTATGCTCTTTTGCCAGTGCTGTTTGGCATGATCTGTTACTGCGGTACAAGAATATTGTTATATTTATAAGATTTATGAAATTTACCATGTGGTTGCGAACAAGTGGTTCATATAGGTCATGATATATTTTATCTGGATTGTAATGATGAAAATGCATGAGAATGACTTATGACGAAGTTTCAAGTGTTAAAGATGAGTTTATGGATTTGTAAGCTTGAGTTGATGAATAAAATCACAGAAGAGTTATGCTAATTTTATCATCTATGTGAAGCGGTCATGAGATCATTGTGGTAATGTGTGTGATGATTTACTTGGTTATTCGACAGTTTCAGAAGGATTCATAGCATGTTTGAGGATGAACATTTGTATAAGAGGTGGAGAATGTAATGACCCAACCGCTTGTTTTGAGTTCTAGTATTTCGTTCTATGATTTGAGACCTTGATTAGGATCATTTGATATTTTATAACTTAAGTGTATGATTGGTTTTGTTCCCAAAAGGTTCGGGATCGATTTGGAACACTTGACTCCATTTTGGAAGCCTTAAGTTGTAGGAGTTGACCAAGGCTTGACTTTTGGGTGAACGACCTCGGAATCAGGTTTTGAGGGTTCCAATAGGTTCGTATGATGATTTTGGACTCGAACATATGTAAGAATTTGATTTTGGATGCTTCTATAAGATTTTAACTTAATTTGTTAGAAGTTGGCAATTTGAAGAATTGGAGAGTTCTTAAGTTTAACCAATAATTGACTTTGATGTTATCGGACTCTGATTGTTGCTTCGGGACTGAGGATAAGTTCGTGTGTCGAATGGAACTTGTGTGCAAAGTTTATTTGTAATTTGAAGTGTCTAAGTATGATTCCGCATTCAATGGAAGTTGGATGTTTCAAATTTAAGAAAGTTTAAGAAATATGGCTTGATCTTTTATTCATGGTTTCATGTTGTAATTCGTGTTCCGAGCCTTTGGAAAAGTTTGTATAGGGTATTTGAACTTGTTAGATTGATGGGACGGGGTCCCTCGGACCTAGGGTTAGTTTTGAGGTGTCTTTGGACCACTTCTAAGACTTTTTGAGCTGTTGATAACTGACCAGAAAGTTGTGCATCACGATTGCATAGTTCTGCACCACATATGCAAAGAGCAAAGGGCATTTCAGAGCTTGCGAAATGCGATCGCGGAAGAAAGGGCCGTGATCGCGTAGAAGGAAATTTTTGTTATCAGTAGTTTGAATTCTGGAGCTCATATCTTTCAACCTATTGAAAATTTGGGGATGATCCAAAAATATAATGTATAGCTCTTCGAGTTTAGTTTTTAAAAAATCAAACTATTAGGAATGTTTTAGAAGATGTTATGGTCATTACATTGAAGGGTATTTGTACAAAGAAAAAATTATATTTGTACACTGCGATCACGGAGTTTCTTGGCCACGATCGCAAAGACGTAAATAATGCCAAGCATTATATGAACCATGATTGTAATAGGTGGTGACCGCGATCATGAAGAAGGATGACTGGCAGGGTTTTAAAACATCCAATTATTGGATTTTAAGTGTATTTTCTTTACTTTTTGAGTTCATGGAGCACAAGGAGATTTTGGAGGAGATAAATACGCAAATCATGAGGGTACGTGATTTTATTTTCTTTTTGATTATGTATCTTATTTCTCCATAGATTATTATACCTAAAGCAAGGATTTGAAGAGAAGAAATTGGGGGTATTTGACTTGAACTTAAGAGAATAAATTTTGGAGTTTTGAACAAGAAATCGAAGTCGGATTTAAGGATAAATTATATATTTGGATTCGTGGTGGTATGAGTGATCAAAATTAATGATCAATTTCGTATTCCAGGCCTGAAGCCCGAGGTTGACTTTTTGATTCGGGTTAAACATTGAACCTTTATGATATGAGGTTGATTCCCAAAGCTTATAATGACTTATGTGAATATTATTTGACTAGATGCGAGTCGTTTGGGGGTAGATTTCAAAAGAAGAGAGATTTTGGAAGATTAAAGTATCCGAAAAGAGGTAAGTCTCTTGTCTAGAGTTGTTAAGATAGAATTTTCCCAAAAGGTGATTTATATGATATTTGTTGATTGATTTCGGAGCTATGTATATATGAGGTGATGAGCGTATATGAGTGTGCTTGGGTTTTGACCATGTCCGGATAGACTTAGTCCTACACTGTGCCTTGTTTGAGTTATGTGAACTATTTACACATGCTTTAATTGACTTAATAAACACGTGGCTAATAATAATCATGATAGAAACTGTTCTTAGACCAATGACTTGTTCATTCAGACTTGATATGGTACTTTCGCTGTATGGAGCTTTACGATTGGCAGTAATCTTATATTTTCCTTATCTGATTTATGATTTAGTAACTATATAACTATTATTACACATATTAGAGACCATGCCTATGCTTAATTATTTGTTGATTTGGCATGATTAGTTACATTCTCCATATTAAGTCACATGATTAGTTGCAGTCACACCCTACATTTATGAACATACATCCTGGTCCATTGCATATGTCACAACCCAAAATACACTATAGGTCGTGATGGCGCCTAACGCCGCCGTCAGGCAAGCCAATGTTAATTCATCAATTTATTTACTCATTTATTACTCTTGAGATCATAATCTATATTACTTAAATAGTATGAAATAGAATTTACAGGTGAAACAATGATAATTACGTGAACTACCATACTAAACATCCAGTATGAACCCCCAAAACCCGGTGTCACAAGTGCATGAGCATCAACTAGGAAATATGATAAAATACAATATCTGTCTGGAATACAAATTAGACAGGAGAATGTAAATAACTCTGATGGAGACTCTGTATATTGCGGACTCATAACATGGGATGCAGCTCACCTAATTCCCCGCAATAGCCGCGCCTCTACGGCCACAAGACCACTAGACATATATGTACCTGCACAAAATGTGCAGCAAGTGTAGCATGATTACGTAAAACAACATGTACCCAGTAAGTATCTAGTCTAACCTCAAAGAAGTAGTGACGGGGGATCGACTTTGACACTTACTATGGGCTAACAATAAAATACCGAAATTATAATTTAGCATGGATTATGTAAATACAGCTGAAAACTCAATAACAAGAAATAAATAAATAATTCTTTCGCTGATACTAAATCCCAAATTAATTTCCATCAAATTAATATCTCGATCCAATGAAACAATATCAATTATAATTGGACTCCAAGAATTATTACACACGAATTATGCCGAGGTCGTACGGTCCGATCAAACATACAAATATATAAACTGTGCACTGCCGAGGGTCGAATGACAAGAACCATAGATGCCTCTCTCTGCTATCGAGGCATTCGGCCTGCTGCACGAGAAGAGAAAATACTTTACAAACAACCGATTCAAGATTATTAAGATACTAATTTTCAAAGAAACACCAATTCTCATTAACAGTCAAGTGACCCGTCAAAAACTCAAGTAAATGAACTTTAACCTTTTACAATTCCTTTATCAAGTTCCAATATGATTTAAGAAATTAAATTAACAAGTAGGGTGCAAACATCGCAAGTATAACAGGATTTGGGTCCTAGACTACCCTGACATAAGCATAATTAGTATCTACATATGAACTCTCGTCACCTCGTGCGTATGCAGCCCCCACAAATAGAAGTACATATTAAATCAATTCACCTATGTGGTTAATTCCCTCTTACAAGCTTAGAAAAGAGACTTACCTCGCTCCGATGTTCCATAACCGGATCCAAAGCTTTTCTAACAACTCAAATAGGCGCCCGTCGTTCCAAAACTAGTAAATAAATGTGAAATTCCATGAGCATATACCCTAATACTCATAATAAATAAATTTATAACAATTTTCAACTCCTCTCGAAAAATTGATAAAGTCACCTTCCGGTCCACGTGCCCGGATTCTGAAAATTTCTGAAGATAATCATTACCCATAACACTATGAACACAAATATATGATTTATTCCCAATTTCGTGATCAAAATCCAAAAATACCAATTTCTAGGTTTTCCTTCAAAATCCCAATTTTCTACAAATTCTCATGTTTAAATCCATATATAAACCTTTTATTCAACTCACAATATGAAGAAAACACTTACCTAGTGATGGGTGACGAAAACAACTCCTCCAAAATCTTCCCAAGCTCGGCATCCATGGAGCATTTGAGATAAAAATGAGCAAAATCCCGTCTTTGTCGTGTTGGCGTGAAACGCCTCGCGTTCGCGAAGGCCAAATTCCACTGCCCCCAAAATTCCTCTATGCGTCCGCGACCTCCTCATCACATTCGCGAAGCCTCAGACCCCTGCCCCTTCGCGTTCGTGTTCCACGATCCACGTTCGCGAAGGCCAAACTGCTCCAGGCCCAGCTTCCCTATTTCCTTCTACACGTTCGCGATCAACCTCTCGCGTTCACGTAGGTTCCCCGGGCCCTTCTCCGCGTTCGCGACCTCTGTGTCACATTCGCGATGAGTAAAAATGAGCAGCCCAAAAATCCTTCTTCACGAACGTGGGACTCCCTTCGCGTTCGCGAAGGACAAAACCAAAACCAGCAACAACAACAGCCAAAACAGCCAATATTGGTCCGAAACCATGCCGAAACACACCCTAGGCCCTTGGGACCCCGTCCAATCACACCAAACAGTTCCAAAACATAACACGGACTTGCTCGAGGCTTCAAATCATACCAAATAACATCAAAAGTACAAATTGTGCATCGATTCAAGCCTAATGAGTCATTGAACTTTTAACTTCCATATCCGATGCCGAAACCTATCAAATCACGTCCGATTGACCTCAAATTTTGCAGACAAATCACATTTGACTTTACGGACCTGCTCCAACTTCCCAAATCAGAATCCGAACCCGATATCAAAAAGTCCACTCCCGGTCAAACTTCCTAAAACCTTCAAATTTCCAACTTTCGCCAAATGACCTCGAAATGACCTACAGACATCCAAATCCACACCCGGATGCTCCCCTAAGACCAGAATCACCATACAGAGCTATTCCTAGGCTCGGAATTCCAAACGGACATTGATAACATCAACCCAAATTTATGAAATTTATCCAATATACTAGCTTTACATAATAAGCACTGAAATGCTCCTGGGTCAGCCAAAACCCGATACGGACATACGCCCAAGTCCAAAATCATCATACGAACCTATTGGAACTTTCAAATCCCGATTCGATGTCATTTACTCAAAAAGTCAAACCTTAGTCAACTATTCCAACTTAAATCTTCCGAAATGAGAATTGTTTTTCCAAATCAACTTTGAACTTCCCGAAATTCAATTCCGACCACACGTACAAGTCATAATATATGAAGTGAAGCTACCTAAGGCTTCACACTGCTGAACGACACGCTAGAGCTAAAAACGACCGATCGGATTGTTACATTCTCCCCCACTTAAACATACGTTCGTCCTCGAACGTGCTAAGAAGTGCTTCAGAGTTTTCCGATATCACTGTTCAACACCTCGTGCACCTACCCATGCCACCACAACCTAGTTGAGCACATTAGCTCGAGCTAGTCTGAAGATCCTCCCTATTATTTGGTCAAATAAGCCTTAGAGCCAAATTCCAACATCTGAAATCCTCTACCAAGCCTTCTTTCAACATACGAACACCATATCAGTCACTACACCCTGTACCAAAACATGATTGTATACCCTTACTGAATTCGCACCATGCACCGCATAATTCACATGACCATAATAACATTCTCTAACAACAATAGCCGAAATTCCACGAATTTGATGCCCACAACACACCTCACGACGCATATAAGTCCTATTCCAACTCTTGCAATACTGCCACGATGGAAGGGATGTGTAGAAATTCATAACCACTTGCCGAATCAATGAATCATTAAGTCTCTCCTCCTCACAAGAACAATTTCCTCATTCTAAACTAAATAACGATATGTGCCCTTTAATATGCCTTATATAAATTCGATCGCACTGATCCTAGGTCAGATAATCTTGTCTCACCCAGTACAAGCTGCTCCGGCAATAATCCACCGCAAACACTATCTAAGATTTCATATGAAACCATCAATGTGCCCACAAGCTACAACTAGAATATGACACTTAAGAAAGAACAAACTCTGGAAAAGAACTATCCAGCCCGCATAACGAATAAAACAGCCATCAAATACTATGAACCTTTCTCAGAGGTAAGAAATAGGACACCCTAAATAAATATAAAGAATCGTGCTTAACATCTCACTGTTGCGGCATGCAACCCGATCCAAACAAGATTATGTTGTGGCGTGCAACCCGGTCCACACAACATACTCGTGGTAGCGTGCCACCCGATACAAACAATATACCTGTGGCGGCGTGCCACCCGACATGCACATGACAATCTAAAGAAAACACACATCAAGCCGTAATGCTTATACTCATGAAATGTCTGAATATCAACCACAAGCACGCCAAGTGCATAATACAAATCATGGGGAGACGGATAGCGTCGTACGCTACGAAACTCAAGCATAACTAAGGTGCGATATGTGACCTGCATCTCGAGAGCCATCCTGCTCACATAACACTACAGCTGCATAGGACCTCAACACATGTGCGAATAATCAAGCTGTCTCACAACCCACATGGCACAATAGAGTATTACATGAAATAACTGATGACGAAAATAACATCCATTGTCCGAAGACTCCTCCATAAGAAACGCTATGTTGAATGAACCCACCCGGCCTGGTGTAGAGCACACGTCCACATTTAGACCCATCAGCGGACCTCAAGCTGATCCTGATCATACCATGCTAGGCAAATAACATTTCAAGGTCCCACAATGACCTATGCATAACACATAAGAACAGTCGTCAAATTCGTAACAACTCACACAGTCCACAATCCAAGGAATAGAATGCCTCGCAGGCATCAACTCTCGCATTTGCGATATTACCATAACCTCCATACTTGGTTTCAATCTATAACAATCAAGTGACTAATATGTCACACTTATACAAATCCCCCGTGGGGTACGCTCCCATGACCTTCCGCTCAGGTAGCAAGGTCCGCACATCCATACCACCAACCATTCAAATTCTATAAAACGAATCAAAAATCCGCAAGTCACAACACAAAACCTCTTCCACAAAACACCATTCTTAGGTGACACTAAAGAAAATGCCATCTTACTCTGAACATTTGAATTTCACCCCTGCTTATCCGAGCTAGTGACATTCTTGTAAGCACTGAACCGCAACCTTGATTCTCAACTTTCAATCCCCATGCCGCTCGCTGCACCTATCATGCCGCTATACGAGATTACCAGAACTCATCATAACTCCTAAACTACTAGTAAAATAAACTCTTCCTAGGCTAGAAAACTTTTCACTCAGCTCATTTCAGAAGAACAAATGCAACATGCAACCGAATTCTCACACCGCAGAAAATACAAACCTCGAGTCGTGATCTAAACCGCCATAACTCTTCCAGAATCCATTTACACAATAAAGCCATTCTAATCAAATACCTACCAAATCAACCAAGTTGTGTTGGCGCTCAAGCCCAAGTGTAGAACCACAAACTACATGTATAACTTCATACTGAAGAAACTCATCGCTGCCACAATCATATTGATTCAACCGTTACTAACCGACCAAACTTCTTCAAATTTATTCTCGACATGCCTTAGAAATAATAATAGCTCCATTCAAACGTAGTGAACCAAATCCGCACTCGTCCCGAGTGACCCGCATCATGCGACCACATCGTCTTATTACTCATGAATCATCTCATTTTCTCCTTACGCGTACAATAGCATCTCCAACTGGTTCACTCATTCTGCAAGACCTTCCGCGAATCCGAAACTATTTCCTCTTTTCATCCAATATTGCTCTGCATACCCAATGATAACATAAAACATCCCAAGTCCTTATGCATTGCACTTAAATTCTTGAACCCACTAGGACCACTATTGAGAGTTACCCACTCTAACTTGGTCCCGGATATAAGCCAAACTCTATTTTGCTATTTGTGCGGGAACACCCTATCAAAGAAGCACCCGGCGGAATTCTTTTCCCTTGTACATTACACCCACCAGAAGCAGAAACTCTAATCTTCCCAAAACCTGAATATGAATCGATAAGGCCATGTATAACACACATTCCTCAAATCCTTTACTTGAATTAACACTGATGTTTTTCTTTTCTTAGTCATAATAACCCACCAATGCACCAATGACCTGAGACCGCACAAGCAAACAACCACGTGATCCAACCATAGACGGTGGGGCTCCTCCACTTAGCTTGAAGCTATAATTTCATAACTCTGGAACCCACCAAGATTCCTCCTTCCCAATTACCATGATATCGCACAATCAACCCGCCAAATTTCTCGAAATCTTTCTGTTAAACATTTCATTAACATTCTAAATCAGTAGCCACATTCACATATTCTACCTCTTATCGGATAGCCAGTAGAATTCTTCATAGAAGTTTCATCAACACCATACAACCGCTAACGTGCTCACAGTAGATAACCCACCTGTGAAAATTCCATGACTACATCTTCCAATGACGCTGTGCTGGGTACAACTACTATGAAATCAGTAAACCCTCTTGAGCCCGTGCTTATTCACCAGCTGCACAAGTCCGTTCACTCCCCATTGACATCAACTAAAAGTGCGAAAATACATTCCAATCCAAAATTATGTTGCATTCCCCTTCATATCAAGCAAACTCCTTTCTGTCGTATCCAATCTTCCTCAGTATAGTAGCCAACATTCCCAATTAAGTCCGTAGACGTAGTCACTGTCCACCATGACTCCCTAATCCCTCTAAATTTTTCTTAAGTCATGTGGCTATCCTACCACAGAATCCATACGCTACTCTGTTACTCCCACTTCGGCTAAACCATCTTCTTTAAGTAACTACTCAACCTCTGCTTTTCATACTTGACCTGCTAGTAATTCAACCACCGCGAGACACCTTCCGCCATGTCCTTCCTTATTCTTCGCTGCCCAAATGTTGCCTCAAATCAAATCCATACATGTAGCACTGGAACTAGTGAATTGCTACCAACTCTAAACCTCTAAGAAGATCATCTTTCTCGAGCCATCAACATTAGAAACACCGATTCAATTCTGAACCGCTGCACACCGCTATCTCTGACGACAACTTCCCTAGTGTCCTTTCACAATACCCTGCCCAAAGGCGAATTAAAGAAGACCATAACACCGGAGAACTTAGTACATTCAAATAAGTATAGCGACACCACATCACAGATGAAAATTACACCACGATCGAAAATACCAAGTCTCGTTACTCCATCAACCCAAACCTAAACATTCATAGTCCGATTGCCTTTTCTTTTCTGGAAATAAACGCTGAACCTCTAAATCATGTGCTGAGAAATACTCCTTTCAAGTCATCCACTGCCTCGACATATAAACAAACACCCTACCATTACACCAACGATGTGCGATAACAACGTCTGAACATCATATCAATCTATGCGTAGTCTCGAAATCATAGAAAATACAAATACTGAGCTGGAACAAAAGAATATGCTTCTGCTAGGCGACGATAATAACTTGCTTGAATGCACAGGGAGAAACATCCTGCTCCATGTCTGTAGTACCACTGCAACTCCTCAATTCCCAACTGACACGAGTGCTTAACACCGTACAATAATGAATAGGAAGGAAATAAGGCATAAGCCTCGAAGGAATCAAATCTCACGATGAGGAATCAAAAAGGGAAGTTCTCCTAACAGCCCTTTAGCCTCTCAAAGATAAGTACAGACGTCTCCGTACTGATCCGCAAGACTCTACCAGACTTGCTCATGGCTCGTGAGACCTAAGTGAACCTAATGCTCTGATACCAAGCTGTCACAACCCAAAATTCACTATAGGTCGTGATGGCACCTAACGCCACCGTTAGGCAAGCCAACGTTAATTCATCAATTTATTACTCTCGAGATCATAATATCCATTACTTAAATAGTATGAAATAGAATTTACAGGGTGAAATAATGATAATTGCGTGAACTACCATACTAAACATCTAGTAGGAACCCCCAAAACTCGGTGTCACAAGTGCATGAGTATCAACTAGGAAAAATGATCAAATACAACATCTGTCTGGAATACAAATTAGACAGGAGAATGTAAATAACTATGATGGAGACTCTGTGTGCTACAGACTCATAACATGGGATGCAGCTCACCTAAGTCCCCGCAATAGCCGCGCCTCTATGCCCACAAGACCAATAGACATATATGTACCTGCACAAATTGTGCAGCAAGTGTAGCATGAGTACGTAAAACAATGTGTACCCAGTAAGTATCTAGTCTAACCTTGAAGATGTAGTGATGAGGGGTCGACTTCGACACTTACTATGGGCTAACAATGAATTACTGAAATTATAATTTAGCATGGATTATGTAAATACAACTAAAAACACAATAACAAGAAATAAAGAAATAATTCTTTCGCTGATAATAAATCCCAAATTAATTTCCATCATTTAACAAATTAATCTCTCAAGCCAATGAAAAAATATCAATTATAATTGGACTCCAGGAACGATTACCCACGAATTATGCCGAGGTGGAACGACATGATCCAACATACAAATATATAAACTGTGCACTGCCGAGGGTCAAGTGGCACGAACCATAGATGCATCCATCTGCTATCGAGGCGTTCGTCCCGCTCCACAAAAAGAGAAAATACTTTACAAACAACCGATTCAAGATTATTTAGAGGCTAATATTCAAAGAAACACCAATTCTCATTAACGGTCAAGTGACCCGTCCAAAACTTAAGTAAATGAAGTTTAACCTTTTACAATTCCTTTATCAATTTCCAATATGATTTAGGCAATTAAATTAAGAAGTAGGGTGGAAATATCACAAGTATAACATGATTTGGGTCTTATAACAAGTATGGACTCTTGTCACCTCGTGCGTACGCAACTCCCACAAATAGAAGCACATATTAAATCAATTCACCTATGGGGTTAATTCCCTCTTACAAGGTTAGAAAAGAGACTTACCTCGCTCCGAAGTTCCATAACCGGCTCCAAAGCTTTTCTAATAACTCAAACCGGCGCCCGTCGCTCCAAAACTAGTAAATAAATGTGAAATACCATGAACATATACTCTAATACTCATAATAAAATAATTTATAACATTTTCCAACTCCACACGGAAAAGTGAAAAAGTCACCTTCGGGCCCACGTGCCCGGATTTCGAAAATGTCCGAAAATAATCATTACCCATAACACTACGAACTCAAATATATGATTTATTCCTAATTCCATGTCCAATTTCGTGGTCAAAATCCAAAAATACCAATTTCTAGGCTTTCCTTCAAAATCCCAAATTTCTACAAATTCTCATCTTTAAATCTATTTATAAACCTTGTATTCAACTCACAATATGAAGAAATCACTTACCTAGTAATGGGTGATGAAAAGAAACTCCTCCAAAATCACCCCAAGCTCGGCATCCATGGAGGTTTTCAGACAAAAATGAGCAAAATTCCATCTTTGCAACTTATACACTGCCCAGTCCGCCCCTTCTTCGCGTTTGCGTGAAATGCCTCGCGTTTGCGAATGCCAAATGCCACTTCCCCCAAAATTCCTCTATGCGTTCGCAACCTCCTCGTTGCATTTGCGAAGCCTCTGACCCCTAGCCCTTCACTTTCGCGGCGCACGAGCCGTGTTCGCAAAGGCCAAACTGCTCCAGGCCCAGCTTCCCCATTTCCTTCTACGCGTTCGAGATCGCCCTCTCGCGTTCACGTAGGTTCCCCACGCCCTTCTCCGCATTCACGACCTCTGTGTTGCGTTCGCAATGAGTAAAAATCAGCAGCCCAAAAATCCTTCTTCGTGAACGTAGGACTCCCTTCGCGTTCGCGAAGGACGAAACCAGAACTAGCAACAGCAATAGCCAAAACAACCAAAATTGGTCTGAAACAACCCCGAAACACACCTGAGGCCCCTGGGACCCCGTCCAATCACACCAACTAGTTCCAAAACATAACACGGACCTTCTCGAGGCTTCAAATCATACCAAATAACCTCAAAACTACGAATTGTGCATCGATTCAAGCCTAATGAACTATTGAAGTTCTAACTTCCATATCCGATGTCGAAATCTATCAAATCACGTCCGATTGGCCTCAAACTTTGCACACAAGTAACATTTGACATTACAGACTTACTCCAAGACCAGAATCACCATACAGAGCTATTTTCAGGCTCGAAATTCCAAACAGACATTGATAACATCAAAATACACTTCAACCCAAATTTATGAAATTCATTAGAAATGCTCCCGGGTCACCCAAAACCCGATCCGGACATACGCCCAAGTCCGAAATCATCATACGAACCTATTGGAACTTCAAATCCCGATTCTGAGGTTGTTTACTCAAAAGTCAAACCTTAGTCAACGCTTCCAACTTAAAGCTTCCGAAATGAGAATTTTCTTTCCAAATTAACTCCGAAATTCCCGAAATTCAATTCCGACCACACGTACAAGTCATAATACCTGAAGTGAGTCTACCCAAGGCCTCAAATCGCTGAATGATGCGCTAGAGCTCAAAATGACCGATTGGGTCGTTACAGTATATATTTTATCTCTTGCGCACAGGGACATATCTTGAAATATGGATACCTGATAAGTATTGGGACTAAGGCTGTGAGTTAGTCAAGATGATTATGGCACGACGTTTCTACCATGCGATTATTATGAGATTGATATTGTTTTGACACGTGAGTTGTCCATGCAAGTGTTGTTGAGCATATGCTACTTGATTGAGCCATAGAGCTATTACACACTTGGATATGGATCCGTCCCTTTAAATTCAGGTGATCACTCATGATATATTTGGGCCCTGAGAGTGTAAGCACATGGATTTATATTGGGTCCATGGATTTGTACCAGGCACGCAGATTTGTGTTGGGTGCATCAATTTGAACGGTTTATGTTGAAATATTGAGACTCGTGTTGGTATATATATAAGTATCGAGTGATAATGGAAAGTTGAGCCTTCAGCATTGTAACACCCTGGAAAAATTTCGAAGTATTTAAGTGTAAAGCCCGGTAAAATTTGTAAAGAAATTAATGTTTCATGGTGCCGGAATAGGCCTACGTGTTTGAAAGTAATTAATTTTTGGTTGAACAATGCACCGGAAAGTAAAAGGAAAATATTTGGCGGAAAAACGCCTTTATGCGGTCCCGCATAATCACTCTACGGGCCGCATAATGGCCGTAGAAGTGAGCAGGAGAGGGCCATTATGGAAGCAACTATGCGGTCGACTATGCGACCGCATAACTATTATGCGGTGCATTATGCGACCGCATAACAGTTATGCGGACCGCATAGTGACCGCATATACAGACAAATTTTTGATCATTTTTGTTAGCGATTATGCGAACGATATGCGGTCCGCATATCCATTATATGCGACCGCAGAACCGTTCCGGAGCTCCATTTTTGGATTCATAAAACCTGACCCTATTTCATTAAATACATTCTCTGGGCCATTTTTGAACTATAATCTGATATTTTGGAGTGAGAGAGAGTGCCCTAGAGTGAGAAGGTGTTCTTCAATAATTGTTCTTCAATTCTTGCCCATGTTTTGAAAGATTAAGAAGGGAAACTCACAATGTCTTCATCCTAACCCTCACTTTCAAATTTTGTGTAGAATTGGATAATTAGCAAGATAATTTCTGGGCAGGGGAGTTGTTTATTTACATGCATGTGATATCAAGGGGTGTAGGAAGATTGTTGAACTAGGCATGGTAAATATTGGGTTGGGGGATGATGGAATTCTCCATAAAAGGGCCTTGAAACCTTGTGCACACCTTGTGTTGATAAAATGCTCAAATGAGGTAGAACCATGATCATCTTCCTAAATTTGATTCAATTTGTTATATTTCTAAAATAGATTGAAGTTGCTAAGAATTCCAGAATATTTAGAGTGTAAGGAAGCTAAAGTGAGGTATGTTGGCTAAACTCTTCTTTAAGAATTGGAATTATTAAGATCCTTGTAAGTTCTGAGATGTTGATTATAAATGGAGTATTCCGATAAGTTTTGTGGTGAAGATATATGTTCAATTTGTGTTTCAAATGCTCTTATCATATTGCATTATAAATTAAGGATGTGTCCCAAACTATGGATTGTGTATCCACATGTTATAATTTCTAGTCCTGATTTATGTCAAAGTTATTATGCCAAGTTTTGTAGAGATTGTGATTGTGATACACCTCCACCGACGTACATTGGGGTGAGGCGGCATGACCGCTTTGTATAGGGATTACGGTATAGAGATTGTGATTGTGATACACCTCCACCCGCATATATATTGGGGTGAGGCGGCATGACCGCTTTGTATAGGGATTATGGTATTGTGGGACTGCACTTCCACCCGCTTACATTGGGGTGAGGCGGTACGACCGCTTTGTGTATAGTTTTGGTATTGTTGTGGCACCACCACCCGCATACATTGGGGTGATGTGACATAGCCACTTTGTGTTGGTATTGGTATCGTTGATGCATTTCCACCCGCATACATTGGGGTGAGACGACATAGCCGCTTTGTGTTGGTATTGGTATTGTTGATTCATTTCCACCTGCATACATTGGGGTGAGGCGGCATAGCCGCTTTGTGTAGGTTCTTGGTACTGTGGTTATACATCCATCAGCATACATTGGGGTGAGGCGGCAGGGCGCTTGATTAGAGTTGTGGTATTGTACGTACACTTCCACCTGCATATATCGGGTGAGGCGGCGGGGCCGCTTTGTGTGAAGATGGTTACAGAGGATCTCATCTTAAATCCTATAAATGTTATTGGTAGTTTTTAATAAGCTTGCTATAGTTTAAACGGTTATCTATATTATTCTATTGCTGCACTGGTTCATCATATTCATCTTGTGTTTCTGAATTCTTAAATTAGTGTTTAGTTTTAATACTAGTACTATTCGACGATACTAACGTCCCTTTTGCCAGGGGCACTGCATCTTTTAAATGGATACAGGTGGTTCCACAGTAGGAGATATTGATCAGTGATAGCAGCACACCTTCTTCCCAGCTGACTTGGTGAGCCCCACTCCATCCCGGGGTCATGTATCTTTTGTTCTTTGTGTATTCTGTTTGAGGTATAGCAGGGGCCTTGTTGTCGACATTATCATTGTACTCATCTTTATCTATAGAGGATCCGTAGACATAGTGGGGGTTGTATAATTGTGCTGGGGAAGTCAAACTCGTGTGTAGTGCTTGAATTACTATTTCCACTTCAGATTATGAAAAATGTGTTTGGAATTGAGACTTTAAAATAAAGTAACTGATGGTAAGAATTTGGTATTGCAGATATGATCACTTTATTTGTTGATCAACGAAAACATATATATTCTCTCTATTCATGAATGAGTTTGGGTAGAAGGAAATCTAATAGGCTTACTCGGCCGGGTTCACACGGTTGAGCACCGGTGGCGCTCCTCGGTCTTGGGGCGTGACAAACTTGGTATGAAAGCCTAAGGTTTTAAAGTATCCTAGGATGTCTCGGAGCCGTGTCTAGTAGAGTCCTTATTATTGGTTTGTTGTTGACCATATCTATAATTAGGATGCTACATGGATATTTAGGAATAATACCCTTCTTTCATGTTCTTGATCGTGCGATAAAGCTGGTTGTAAAATTTTTCCTCCTTTAACTCCTGTGTTGCTCTAATTTTCAGTACATGACACCTAAGAAGAAGGCAAGAATTGGCCAAAGAGCCAATGTCACCCCAGGAGTGATAATTTAACCTATAATTGTTGATGCGGGTGAGCAACCGAGAGTGAGAATATTACTCCAGTTACTACACTGCCTAACTCTACTACAACTGATTAGACCGCACCTGTTCCTACACCTACAGAAGGTGCAACGGTTCCTCCAACTGATATTCCAGTTCCACCTCTAGCTACAGCTTCCGATTCTGGTGTGTCTGATATTGCTATTAGGGGAGCCATACAAATGGTGACACAGATAGTGGCTTCTCAGGCCCAGAGATCGGGTGTTCGGCCTACTTCTTCTAGTCATCCAGGGGAATCTGCTAGTTTCAGGGTGAACAAGTTTCTTCAGTTAGATCTTCCAGTGTTTACGGGTACTGATCCCGAGGAAGACCCCCAAGACTTCATTAATAAGATGCACAAAACTCTCTGGGTTATGCATGCTGCAGAGACGGAGGGAGTAGAGTTGGCCTCCTATCGCCTGAAAGGGGTGGCCTATTCTTGGTTTGAGTTGTGGGAGGAATCCCGTGAGGAGGGAAGCCCTCCAGCAAGGTGGGGTGAGTTCAAAGATGCCTTTATGGATCATTTCTTGCCTGCCAAAACTAAGGCAGCTCGTGCCGCAGAGTTTAAAAGCCTGAAGCAAGGTAGTATGAATGTGTCCAAGTATGCTACTCACATGTTGCCCACGATGGAGGCTAGAGTACGCCGGTTTGTACAGGGCCTTAGCCCCTTGGTTATCAATAAGGCCTCTACAGCTGTCTTGAATTCCGATATGACCTATGGTAAGATGGTGGCATTTTCTCAAGCTACAGAGACCCGCAAATTGAAGAATAGAATGGAGCGTCAGAGTAGAAGCAAGGCCCGGTCCGCGGGCAACTTTGGTGGTTCTTTCGGTGGTAGTGGTGGTAGGTCGGCATTCAGGGGAGCGTCATCAGGACCATCCCAATCATTCGCCCAGTCTTCGATGGGTGCACAATCATCTGGACCTAGTCAGGGCAACTAGGGACCCCACCAACAGGGTCGGCCCGACAGAAGGTTTCAGCAGCGGAGGCTTTCATGCCCTAAGTGTGGGAGGATGCACTTTGGGTCCTGTTTCATGGACCTACCAGTATGCTATGGGTATGGTTTGAGGGGTCACATTCAGAGAGATTGCCGCTCATCTCGCCGAAATATGGGCAGAGGTGCAGCACAGCCAGCTAATTCTACAGCTACTACATCCACAACACCTCCAACTCGAGGCACCCCAGCACCCGCAGGGCGTGGTGCAGCTAGGAGTGGTGCACAAAATCCGGGAGGACCCAGCACATTTTATGCTATGCAGAGACGTCGGGAATCAGAGGCTTCTCCAGATGTTGTCACAAGTATATTGACTGTCCAATCTCATGATGTATATGCTCTTATTGATCCCGGTTCCACTTTGTCATATGTCACACCTTATGTTGCTATGGAATTTGGGATAGAACCAGAATAGCTTTATGAGTCGTTCTCTATATCTACTCTGGTTGGTGAGTCTATTTTGGCCGTACAGGTTTATAGGGATTGTGTTGTCACATTTTGTGGTCGAGACACCGTGGTCGATCTTATTAAATTGAGAATGGTCGATTTTGATGTGATAATGGGGATGGATTGACTTTATTCATGTTTTGCCAAGCTTGATTGCCGAACCAGAACTGTTAGGTTTGAATTTCCAAATGAGCCAGTTATTGAGTGGAAGAGTGATGATGTAGTGCCAAAGGGTAGGTTTATTTCATACCTTAAGGCCACAATGATGATCAACAAGGGATGTATTTACCATTTGGTCCGGGTTACAGACACCGATGTTGAGGCACCTACACTTGAGTCCGTGCCTGTTGTGAATGAATTTCCGGGAGTATTTCCGGATGAACTCCCTGGGATCTTACCAGACAGGGAGATTGATTTTGGGATTGATGTGATGCAAGACACGCATCCTATATCTATTCCACCCTACAGAATGGCACTGATAGAATTGAAGGAGCTAAAGGAACAATTGAGTGATTTGTTAGAAGAGGGTTTTATCCGGCCAAGTGTGTCACCTTGGGGCGCATCGGTCCTTTTTGTAAGAAAGAAATATGGGTCACTGAGAATGTGTATTGACTATCAGCAACTTAATAAGGTCACAATCAAGAATAAGTACCCACTGCCAAGGATAGATGATTTGTTTGATCAATGGCAAGGTGTCAGGTACTTTTCCAAGATTGATTTAAGATCCGGGTATCACCAATTGAAGATCAGGGAGCGGGATATTCCGAAAATAGCTTTTAGAACCCGGTATGGGCATTTTCAATTTCCGATGATGTCTTTTGGGCTAACAAATGCCCCAGCAGCCTTCATGGATCTTATGAATCGCGTTTTCAAGCCATTCCTCGATTCCTTTGTGATAGTGTTTATTGACGACATTCTTGTATATTCACGCAATTGAGAGAACCATGCCGGTCACCTCAGGGCAATGTTGCAAACTCTGTATCAACACCAGTTGTATGCGAAATTTTCAAAATGTGAATTTTGGCTCGAGTCTGTCACATTCTTGGGTCATGTTGTCTCTTGTGAGGGAATTAAGGTTGATCCTCAGAAAATTGCAGTTGTGAAGAATTGGACGAGGCCTACAACTCCAACAGAGATTCACAGTTTCTTAGGCTTAGCTGGATATTACAAAAAGTTTATGGAGGGATTTTCTACTCTTGCCTCCCCATTGACTAAATTGACGCAGAAGGCAATTATGTTCCAATGGTCAGATGCTTGTGAAAAGAGTTTCCAGGAATTGAAAGCAAGATTGACTACGGCGCCGATGTTCACTCTACCAGAGGGTATAGATGGATTTATGGTATATTGTGTTGCTTTATAAATCAGCCTTGGATGTGTATTAATGCAACATGGGAAGGTGATAGCTTATGCTTCTAGGCAACTAAAGAATCATGAGAAGAACTATCCAACACATGATTTAGAACTTGCGGCAGTGGTATTTGCATTGAAAATTTGGCGTCATTATTTATATGGGGTCCATGTTGATATATTCACGGACCATAAGAGCCTTCAATATATTATCAAGCAGAAGGAATTGAATCTGGGGCAGAGAAGATGGCTTGAGTTACTCAAGGACTACGACATTGATATTCTATATCATCCGGGAAAGGCCAATGTTGTGGCTGATGCTCTTAGCCAGAAATTTATGGGTAGTTTGGCTCACCTGGAGGCATATCAGCGGCCATTAGCCAAGGAAGTTCAAATATTGGCTAGTTTGGGAGTTCGTCTTGTGGACTCTAGTTAAGGAGGGGTAATTGTGTAAAATAGGGCTGAATCATCGCTTGTTATGGATGTCAAAGAGAAGCAATACAACGATTCATTATTGGTGCAGTTGAAAGAAGGGATTCATAAACATAAAACCATGGCTGTTTCTCTTGGCATGGATGATAGTACACTAAGGTACCATGGGCGACTCTGTGTTCCAAATGTGGATGGTCTCCGGAAAAGAATTATGACTGAAGCTCACACTTATAGGTATTATGTGAACCCAGGTTCTACGAAAATGTATCATGATCTTAAGGAAGTCTATTGGTGGAATGATATAAAGAGGAATGTGGCGGATTTTGTGGCAAGATGTCCAAATTGTCAGCAAGTGAAGGCCGAACACCAAAGGCCCGGTGGGTTGGCACAGAACATAGAAATTCCAATGTGGAAGTGGGAAATGATTAATATGGACTTTGTGGTAAGATTACCTCGCACTCCGTGCAAGTTTGACTCAATTTGGGTGATTGTGGATCGACTCACAAAATCAGTACACTTTTTGCCGGTTAAGTCTACCGACACAGTGGTGCAGTATGGTCAGTTGTATATCAAAGAAATAGTCAGGTTGCATGGCACCCCAGTTTCCATCATTTCTAATCGGAGAGCACAATTCACTGCTAATTTGTGGAAGAAATTTCAGCAAGGTTTGGGTACTCAGGTGAATCTTAGTACAGCCTTTCACTCGTAGACTGACGGGCAGGCAGAGCGGACTATTCAGACGCTTGAGGATATGTTGTGTGCTTGTGTTATAGAGTACAAAGGTAGCTGGGATGATCATTTACCACTCACAAAATTTGCATATAACAATAGCTATCATGCTAGCATTCAAATGGCACCGTTCGAAGCTTTATATGGTAGGAGATGTAGATCTCCTATTGGGCGGTTCAAAATTGGGGAAGCAGATTTAATAGGGCCAGACCTTGTGCATCAGGCTATGGAAAAAGTTAAAATCATTAAGGAGCGGTTGAAGACTGCTCAGAGTCATCAGAAATCCTATTCGGATGTTCGTCGTAGGGATTTGGAGTTCCAAGATGATGATTGGGTATTCTTGAAAGTTTCCCCCATGAAGGGTGTAATGCGATTTGGTAAGAAAGGGAAATTGAGTTTGAGGTATGTCAGACCGAACAAAATCATTCAGAGGATCGGTGAGGTGGAATACAAGCTTGAACTACCAACTGAGATATCATTAGTACACCCGGTGTTTCATGTGTCTATGTTGAAGAAAGTAGTTGGAGATCCGACAATCATTGTTCCTCTTGAGAATATTGAGGTAAATGAGAAATTGACTTACGAAGAGATTCCGGTTTCTATTATTTATCGGCAAGTCCGAAAATTGAGAAATAAAGAAATTGCCTCCGTGAAAGTGTTGTGGCGAAACCAACAGGTTGAAGAGGCTACTTGGGAGGCTGAGGAAGAAATGAAGAAAAAGTATCCTTATTTGTTTGAATGACCATGTATATATAAAGTTGTGATCTAGGATAAAAATTATAAGACTTACTTTTTATGAATTTTGTATCATTTGAACAATTGACGTTAAGGGTGTTCCTTTCTGAAAATATATTGCTTATGAGGACACAGTTGGTATTGTTTTGTATTATGTTATTTCGTTGGAATATGTATATGTTGTTAGGATGTGTTTCTGGGGCTCTCTAACAGGTGGATAGGCCTAATTACAAAGGAAACTCTGGCGAAATATTTGGAAATTTAGGGAGTTAGTCAAAATTTGGTGTTGTTAGTTTGTGGTGTAAAAGAAATTAAGTTGCATAAGATGCTAATGACGGATTTTTACCCTCATTCGTGGACGAATGATCCTAAGCGGGGGAGTATGTAACACCCCGAAAAATTTTCGAAGTACTTAAGTGTAAAGCCCGGTAAAATTTGCAAAGAATATAATGTTTCATGGTGCCGGACTAGGCCTACGTGTTTGAGGATTGTAGAAATTCTTCGCGACGAGCTTGTGAGCTGCGGTTCGGACTTATTGGGTTGAATAATTCACCGAAAAGTAAAGAAAAATTTTTGGCGGAAAAGCGCGTTTATGCGGTCCATTATACGACCGCATAATCACTCTGCGGGCCGCATAATGGCCGCAGAAGTGAGGAGGAGAGGGCCATTATGGAAGCAACTACGTGACCGCATAACAGTTATGCGGACCGCATAGTGACCGCATACACAGATAAATTTTGGATAATTTTTGTCAGCGATTACGCGACCGATATGCGGTTCGCATATCCATTATGTGGTCGCATATGCGACCGCAGAACCGTTCTGGACCTCCATTTTTGGGTTTTTAAAACCCGACCCTATTTCGTTAAGTACACTCTTTGGGCCATTTTTGAACTATAATCTGGTATTTTAGAGTGAGAGAGAGTGCCTTAGAGTGAGAAGGTGTGTTTCAATAATTGTTATTCAATTCTTGCCCATGTTTTGGAAGATTAAGAAGGGAAACTCACTAGGTCTTCATCCTAGAGGTAAGATTCTACACCCTAACCCTCACTTTCGAATTTTGTGTAGAATTGGATAATTAGCAAGATAATTTCTAGGCAGGAGAGTTGTTTATTCACATGAATGTGATATCAAGGGGTGTAGGAAGATTGTTGAACTAGGCATGGTAAATATTGGGTTGGGGGATGATGGAATCCTCCATAAAAGGGCCTTGAAACCTTGTTCACACCTTGTGTTGATAAAATGCTCAAATGAGCTAGAACGATGATCATCTTCCTAAATTTGGTTCAATTTGTTATATTTCTAAAATAGATTGAAGTTGTTAAGAATTCCAGAACATTTAGAGTGTGAGGAAGCTCAAGTGAGGTATGTTGGTTAAACTCTTCTTTAAGAATTGGAAATCCCAATATAATTATAAGTTCCGAGATGTTGATTATAAATGGAGTATTCCGATAAGTTTTGTGGTGAAGATATATGTTCAATTCGTGTTTCAAATGCTCTTATCATATTGCATTATAAATTAAGGATGTGTCCCAAACTATGGATTATGTATCCACATGTTATAATTTCTAGTCGTGATTTGTGTGAAAGTTATTATGCCAAGTTGTGTAGAGATTGTGATTGTGATACACCTCCACCCGCATACATTGGGGTGAGGCGGCATGACCGCTTTGTGTGGGGATTATGGTATAGAGATTGTGATTGTGATACACCTCCACCCGCATATATATTGGGGTGAGGCGGCATGACCGCTTTGTGTAGGGATTATGGTATTGTGGGACTGCACCTCCACCCTCTTACATTGGGGTGAGGCGGTACGACCGCTTTGTGTATAGTTTTGGTATTGTCGTGGCACCACACCCGCATACATTGGGGTGAGGCGACATGGCCGCTTTGTATTGGTATTGGTATCGTTGATGTATTTCCACCCGCATACATTAGGGTGAGGCGGCATAGCCGCTTTTTGTAAGTTCTTAGTACTGTGGTTATACATCCACCCGTATACATTGGAGTGAGGCGGAAGGGCCGATTGATTAGAGTTCTGGTATTGTACGTACACTTCCACCTGCATACATCGAGTGAGGAGGCGAGACCGCTTTGTGTGAATATGCTTACAGAGGATCTCATCTTAAATCCTATAAATGTTATTGATAACTTTTAATAAGCTTGCTATGGTTTAAAAGGTTATCTATATTATTCTATTTCTACACTGGTTCATCATATTCATCTTGTATTTCTGAATTCTTAAATTAGTATTTAGTTTTCATATTAGTAATATTCGACGGTACTAACATCCCTTTTGCCGGGGGCGCTGCATCTTTTAAATGGATGCAGGTGGTTCCACAGCAGGAGATATTGATCAGTGATAGCAGCACACCTTTTTCCCAGCTGAATTGGTGAGCCCCACTTCATCCCGGGGTCATGTATCTTTTGTTCTTTGTGTATTCTATTTGAGGTATAGCAGGAGCCTTGTTGCCGACATTATCATTGTACTCATCTTTATCTATAGAGGATCCGTAGGCATAGTGGGGGTTGTATAATTGTGCTGGGGAAGTCAAACTCGTGTGTTGTGCTTGAATTACTATTTCCACTTCAGATTATGAAAAATGTGTTTGGAATTGAGACTTTAAAATAAAGTAACTGATGGTAAGAATTTAGTATTGCAGACATGATCACTTTATTTGTTGATCAACGAAAACATATATATTCTCTCTATTCATGAATGAGCTTGGGTAGAAGGAAATCTAATAGGCTTGCTCGGTCGGGTTCACACGGTTGAGCGCCGGTCGTGCTCCTCGGTCTTGGGTCGTGACAAGCATGCATAGACATTTTAGGCTCATGTAAATGCATTCATATAAATGCCAGTTGATGCAATCATATTTATATACGAGTCTTGGTACGTATTCTGATATTTTCCTCATTTATTTGAGAAGCTTATCATTGTCATAACAGGCAGGCTTAGTGTTTTGGATCATATTTAATTATCATTTAATCGGAGCAGAATTATATTATTCATTGGTTGTGCATATTACTACTCATCATTTAACGTTTTTTGAGTATTTTCTTATTTTATTCTTATTATTTATTATTGATTATGAGAGTAAGTATTCATTGTCGACCCCTCTTCACTACTTCTTCGAAGTTAGACTTGATACTTATTGAGTATATTGGATCAATTGTACTCATACTACACTTCTGCATCATGTTTACAGATGCAGGCATCAGTATCAGTAGAGACTAGGAGCATGCCCAGTAGCTTTATCAGGAGACTCAAGGTAGTGATGCATTTTCGTTCGTAGGCCCTTGAAGTCACTTGTTTCTTATTTTTGTATATAATTAGTAATTAGATCGTTTCTGATAGGCCCAACAAATTTTAGGCAATTCGGAGCCCGTCGCCCCAATTCACGAAGATGGCGTGGACATTAGCACAGGAACATATTGAAATCGTCCTGAATTACTGGTTTATGGCCTAAATGCCCAAAACTAAGGAACAATCATGGCGAAGTTATGACTGTTGTTCATTAGGTCGTTTCTTATGGGCCCACAAAATTTTAGGGAATTCGGAGTCCGTCGCTCGAATTCATGAAGATGGCATGGACATTACCACACGAAAAAGTGAAAATTATCTTGAATTCCTATTTTATGGCGCTTAAAGAGCAGAAAATGA
Organism: Nicotiana tabacum; assembly: GCF_000715075.1. Lineage (NCBI taxonomy): Eukaryota > Viridiplantae > Streptophyta > Magnoliopsida > Solanales > Solanaceae > Nicotiana > Nicotiana tabacum. The sequence goes on from NC_134092.1 coordinate 66,836,927, forward strand.
GGAACGATCATGGCGAAATAAAGATTATTGCTCGTAAGGTCATTCCCGGTGGGCCCATAAAAGTCTAGCCGATTGGAACCCGCCGCCCGAATACATGAATATAGCATGGACATTAGCACACAAAAAATTAGAAATCATTCTGAATTCCTGTTTTATGGCCCTAAATTTCAAAAACAAATGAGAAACAATCTTAGCGGGGAAATTACTATTGTTCATTAGGCCATTTGTGACGGGCCCACAAAATATTAGACGATTCGGAGCCCGTTGCCCAATTCATTAACATGGCGTGGACATTAGCACATGAAAATTTAGAAATCATTTTAAATTCCTATTTAGGGCCCTATAATACCAAAAAATGAGGAATAGTCATGGCAGGGTAATGACTATTGTTCATTAGGTCATTTATGATGGGACCAAAAATATTAAGTCGTTTTGGAGCCCGTCGCCCGAATTCATGATCATTAGCATACGAAAATTGGAAATCATCCTTAATTCATGTTTTATGGCCCATAAACTCCACAGAAAGAGCAACGGTCTTGATGAAGCAATGACTATTATTCATTAGATCGTTTGTGACGATCCACACAAAATTTTAGGCGATCCGGAGCCCATCACTCTAATTAATGAAGACGGCGAGGACATTAGCATACGAAAAATTAGAAATTGTCCTGAATTCTTTTTCTATGGCCCAAAAAGGCCAAAATATGAGAAACAGTCATAGCAAAGTGATGACTATTGTTCATTAAGTCATTCTTTATGGGCTCACATAATTTTAGGTGAATCTCAGCCCATCGCCCCAATTCATGAAGATTGCGTGGATATTAGCACACGAAAATCAGAAATTGTGCTAAATTCCTTTTATATTGTTCTAACGCGCAAAAAAATGAGGATTGTTTATGTAGAAGCAATGACTATTGTTCACTAAGTCGTTTTCGATGGGCCCATAAAAGTTTGGACGATTCGGAGCCAGCTGCCCGAATTCATTAAGATGGTGTGGACATTAGCACACGAAAAATTAGAAATCATTCTGGATTCCTTTTTCATGGCCCTAAAACGCCAAAAAAGTGACGAACAATCATGGCGGGGCAATGATTATTATTCATTAGGTTATTTTTTATGGGTCCAAAAATATTTAGACAATTAAAAGCGTGTCGTCCAAATTCATATAGATGGCGTGGACATTATTAACACACGAAAAATTGAAATTCATCCTTAATTCTTGTTTTGTGGCCTATAAATGCCAAAAAAGTGCAACGGTCTTGACGAAGCAATGACTATTGTTAATTAGATTGTTTTTAATGAGCCCACAAATTTTTAGGCGATCCGGAGCCCAACGCTCGAATTTATGAAGATGGCATGGACATTAGCACACAAATAATTAGAAACTGTCTTGAATTCCATTTCTATGGACCAAAAATACCAAAAATAAGAAATGGTCAGAGGAAAGTGATGACTATTATTCATTAGGTCATTTTTTATGGGCACATAAAATTTTTGGTGAATCAAATCCTGTCGCCCCAATTCATGAAGATGGCATGGACATTAGCACACGAAAAATCAGAAATCGTGCTAAATTCCTTTTATATGATTCTAACATGCAAAAAAAATGAGGATTTTTTATGTAAAAGCAATGACTATTGTTCATTAGGCCATTTCTGATGGGTCCACAAAATTTTAGGCCATTCGGAGCTCGTCGCCCCAATTCACGAAGATGGCGTGGACATTAGCACAAGAACATATAGAAATCGTCTTCAATTACAGTTTTATGGCCTCAAATGCCCAAAACTAACGAACAATCATGGCGAAGTTATGACTGTTGTTCATAAGGTCATTTCTTATGGGCCCACAAAGTTTTAGGCAATTCGGAGTCCGTCGCTCGAATTCATGAAGATGGCATGGACATTACCACACGAAAAGGTAAAAATTATCTTTAATTCCTATTTTATGGCCCTTAAAGAGCAGAAAATGAGGAACGATCATGGAGAAATAAAGATTATTGTTCGTAAGGTCATTCCCGGTGGGCCCATAAAAGTCTAGCCGATTGGAGCCCGCCGCCCGAATACATGAATATAGCATGGAAATTAGCACACGAAAAATTAGAAATCATTCTGAATTCCTATTTTATGGCCCTAAATTTCAAAAACAAATGAGAAACAATCTTAGCGGGGAAATTACTATTGTTCATTAGGCCATTTGTGATGGGCCCACAAAATATTAGACGATTCGGAGCCCGTTGCCCAATTCATTAACATGGCATGGACATTAGCATATGAAAAATTAGAAATCATTTTGAATTCCTTTTTATGGCCCTATAATACCAAAAAATGAGGAATAGTCATGGCAGGGTAATGACTATTGTTCATTAGGTCATTTATGATGGGACCAAAAATATTAAGTCGTTTTGGAGCTCGTCGCCCGAATTCATGATCATTAGCATACGAAAATTGGAAATCATCCTTAATTCATGTTTTATGGCCCATTAACTCCACAAAAAGAGCAACGGTCTTGATGAAGTAATGACTATTGTTCAGAAGATCGTTTGTGACGATCCACACAAAATTTTAGTCGATCCGGAGCCCATCACTCCAATTAATGAAAACGGCGAGGACATTAGCATATGAAAAATTAGAAATTGTCCTGAATTCTTTTTCTATGGCCCAAAAATGCCAAAATATGAGAAACGGTCATAGAAAAGTGATGAATATTGTTCATTAAGTCATTCTTTATGGGCTCACATAATTTTAGGTGAATCGTAGCCCATCGCCCCAATTCATGAAGATGGCTTGGACATTAGCACACGAAAAGTCAGAAATTGTGCTAAATTCCTTTTATATTGTTCTAACACGCAAAAAAACGAGGATTGTTTATGTAGAAGCAATGACTATTGTTCACTAAGTCATTTCCGATGGGCCCATAAAAGTTTAGACGATTCGGAGCCAGCTGCCCGAATACATTAAGATGGTGTGAACATTAGCACACGAAAAGTTAGAAATCGTTCTGGATTCCTTTTTCATGGCCCTAAAACGCCAAAAAGTGACGAGCAGTCATGGCGGGGCAATGATTATTATTCATTAGGTTATTTTTTATGGGTCCAAAAATATTTAGACAATTAAAAGCGTGTCGTCCAAATTCATATAGATGGCGTGGACATTATTAACACACGAAAAATTGAAATTCATCCTTAATTCTTGTTTTGTGGCCTATAAATGCCAAAAAAGTGCAACGGTCTTGACGAAGCAATGAATATTGTTCATTAGATTGTTTTTAATGAGCCCACAAATTTTTAGGTGATCCGGAGCCCAACGCTCGAATTCATGAAGATGGCGTGGACATTAGCACACAAATAATTAGAAACTGTCTTGAATTCCATTTCTATGGCCCAAAATACCAAAATTAAGAAATGGTCATAGGAAAGTGATGACTATTGTTCATTAGGTCATTTTTTATGGGCACATAAAATTTTTGGTGAATCGGAGCCCGTCGCCCCAATTCATGAAGATGGCATGGACATTAGCACACGAAAAATCAGAAATCGTGCTAAATTCCTTTTATATGATTCTAACACGCAAAAAAATGAGGATTGTTTATGTAAAAGCAATGACTATTGTTCATTAGGTCATTTCTGATGGGCCCACAAAATGTTAGGCGATTCGGAGCTCCTCGCCCCAATTCACGAAGATGGCGTGGACATTAGCACAAGAACATATTGAAATCGTCTTCAATTACAGTTTTATGGCCTCAAATGCCCAAAACTGAGGAACAATCATGGCGAAGTTATGACTGTTGTTCATTAGGTCATTTCTTATGGGCCCACAAAGTTTTAGGCAATTCGGAGTCCGTCGCTCGAATTCATGAAGATGGCATGGATATTACCACACGAAAAAGTGAAAATTATCTTGAATTCCTATTTTATGACCCTTAAAGAGCAGAAAATGAGGAACGATCATGGCGAAATAAAGATTATTGTTCGTAAGTCATTCCCGGTGGGCCCATAAAAGTCTAGCCGATTGGAGCCCGCCGCTCGGATACATAAATATAGCATGGACATTAGCACACGAAAAATTAGAAATCATTCTGAATTCCTGTTTTATGGCCCTAAATTTCAAAAACAAATGTGAAACAATCTTAGCGGGGAAATTACTATTGTTCATTAGGCCATTTGTGATGGGCCCACAAAATATTAGACGATTCGGAGCCCGTTGCCCAATTCATTAACATGGCGTGGACATTAGCACATGAAAAATTAGAAATTATTTTGAATTCCTTTTTATGGCCCTATAATACCAAAAATTGAGGAATAGTCATGGCAGGGTAATGACTATTGTTCATTAGGTCATTTATGATGGGACCAAAAGTATTAAGTCGTTATGGAGCCCGTTACCCGAATTCATGAACATTAGCATACGAAAATTGGAAATCATCCTTAATTCATGTTTTATGGCCCATAAACGCCACAAAAAGAGCAAGGGTCTTGATAAAGCAATGACTATTAATCATTAGATCGTTTGTGATGATCCACACAAAATTTTAGGCGATTTGGAGCCCATCACTCGAATTCATGAAGACGGCGAGGACATTAGCACCAAAAATTAGAAATTGTCCTGAATTCTTTTTCTATGGCCCAAAAAGGCCAAAGTATGAGAAACGGTCATAGCAAAGTGATGACTATTGTTCATTAGGTCATTCTTTATGGGCTCACATAATTTTAGGTGAATCGCAGCCCGTCGCCTCAATTCATGAAGATGACGTGGATATTAGCACACGAAAAATCAAAAATTGTGCTAAATTCCTTTTATATTGTTCTAACACGAAAAAAATGAGGATTGTTTATGTAGAAGCAATGGCTATTGTTCACTAAGCCATTTCTGATGGGCCCATAAAAGTTTAGATGATTCGGAGCCAAATGCCCGAATTCATTAAGATGGTGTGGACATTAGCACACGAAAAATTAGAAATCATTCTAGATTCCTTTTTCATGGCCCTAAAATGCCAAAAAACGCAAGGAACGGTCATGGCGGGGCAATGATTATTGTTCATTAGGTTATTTTTTATGGGCCCAAAAATATTTAGACAATTCAAAGCCTATCGTCCGAATTCATATAGATGGCGTGGACATTAACACACGAAAAATTGGAAATCATCTTTAATTCCTGTTTTGTGGCCTATAAATGCCAAAAAAGTGCAACGGTCTTGACGAAGCAATTACTATTGTTCATTAGATTGTTTCTAATGAGCCTACAAAATTTTAGGCGATCCGGAGCCCACAATTAGAAATTGTCTTGAATTCCTTTTCTATGGCCCAAAAATGCCAAAAATAAGAAATGGTCATAGGAAAGTGATGACTATTGTTCATTAAGATTTTTTATGGGCACACAAAAGTTTTTGTGAATCGGAGCCCGTCGCCCTAATTCATGAAGATGGCGTGGACATTAGCACACAAAAAATCAGAAAATCGTGCTAAATTTCTTTTATATGATTCTAACACGCAAAAAAATAAGGATTGTTTATGTAGATGCAATGACTATTGTTCACTAGGTCATTTCTGATGGGCCCACAAAAGTTTAGGCGATTCGGAGCGCATCGCCAGAATTCATGAAGACTGCGTGAACATTAGCACTCAAAAAATTGAAAATCATCCTGAATTCCTATTTTATGGCCCTAAAATTCCAAAAGACGAGAAATAGTCAAGTGGGGCAGTGACTATTGTTCATTAGGCCATTTTTATGGGCCCACAAAATTTTAGGTTATTCAGAGCCAGCTGCCCGAATTCATTAAGATGGCGTGGACATTAGCACACGAAAAATTAAAAATCATTCTGGATTCCTTTTTCATGACCCTAAAATGCCAAAAAAGTAAGGAACAACCATGGCGGGGCAATGACTGTTGTTCATTAATTTTTTTTATGGGCCCATAAACTTTTAGGCAATTCGGAGTCTGTCACCCGAATTCATGTAGATGGCGTGGATATTAGCACATAAAAAATTAAAAATCATCCTGAATTCCTTTTGTAAGGCCCTAAAATGCCCCAAAACGAGGAACTCTCATGGTGGGGCAATGACCATTGCTCATTAGGTAACTTCTGATGTGACCACAAAAGTTTAGGCTATTTGCAGTCCTTCACCCGAATTCATGAAGATGGCATGGATATTAAGACACGAAAAATTAAAAATCAACCCGAATTCGTGTTTTATACCCCTAAATTACAAGAAAATGAGGAACGATCATGGAGAAGCAATGACTATTGTTGATTAGATCGTTTCTGATGGACCCGCAAAAGTTTGGGCGATCTGGGGCCCGTCGCCCGAAATTCATAAAGATGGCGTGGACATTAGCGTACGAAAAATTAGAAATCGTCTTGAATTACTAGTTTATGGACCTAAAACTCCAAGAAACAAGGAACAATCATGGAAAAGCAATGACTATTGTTCATTAGGTAGTTTTTGATTGGTCTACAAAATCTTAGGCTGTTCGGAGCCCACTCACAACCCAACTCCCATCGGAGCTCCGACAGAGCCTAACACTACTTTCTAGGCAATCCAACAGTCACAAAATAATAGCGAATTTGATAAAAACTAGGTTTAATAAACTCAACAACGGAAATATCATGAAATTACGGAGAAAGCAACAACAATACTGCTACAACCATCCCAATGATATGGTGTCAACGAGTACATGATTACTACTGAATATCAAAATACGGAGCCAAATAATTAATACAACTGTCTGGACTATAAAATAGTAAATAAGGAAATAAATGGAAGAGCACTTCAAGGTCTGTGGATGACATAGCAGCTACCTCGTAGTCTCCCAAGTACTGGTACCAACACGGCTCTAGCAATCACCACGTCTGGAAGTGCCTGGATCTTCAGTGTAGTATGAGAACAAGTGACAAACATAACCTAGGTCTGAAAGTAGTGGCAAGCTCAAAAGAAACAGTCAAAGACCAATATCAATAACAATATAGGATATAATGATGACAGTAACAGTAAATAACTCAAAGGATAATTCATGATCAACTCATTCACATTAAAAGAATTTAAACATGCTTCCAAGTATAACTGTTAAAGCCCAACACGGATAAGAACATTTCATTTACCAGCTAGCATCAGAAAAATACATCTCTATGCCTACATGTCAAATATATATGACAAGTCAATGATTTCACAATGATATCCTCAAGTACCCTCACTCTTAGCATAATCAAGGTGCCTGACTCAAAAGCCCACTTCATCACACATACAATCACTCAGCATTGTACCGGTGCCTTGTTACACCCCATGTTTTCATACGTGAAAGTACGCCATAAGTAAATTGATGAAATCTCAGAAATGAGATGCTACATCCCGCATCTTCATACGTTAACGTTTCATCGTAAGATTAATCGACGTAGGCTCAGGAATGAGATTATTTTGAGATTATAAGTATTACGCTATTTCAAACAAGTGATAAGTAAATTCGTGAAGGTGAAAGGGTAAGCGAATCGAAGAAAATGAATTTTGTCGAAGTTTGACATTTTGAGATAAAATACGGTGCAAGCTACAATATCCCGTATTTATGGACTAGTGCCATACAAGGTAACACATGACCATGATAGTGAGGGGTATAAGGTGTGTTAAAAATAATTAGTATTTTAAATAATTTGAGATAATTCTTAATTAGGATAATTGCGTAATTATGGATTTTTAAGTGGGAGATTAACTTGTAATTGAATTTTGTGGATAATTATTAAAGTACAGATTTGGATAATTGTTGGGGGGACAATAATCCACATGGGATTATGAAGGTTTGGCAGCAAATTGCCAACAATATCATGCTACTTACATCTATATCTCATTTTTGGGTGGAAAAATGCTATTAAGGAAACCTTTCTAAATTCACAAAGTGAAAGAGTCTTATGACTTTGTGAAATTTCAGCAAACATACGGATGAAGCATCAACAAAAAGGCATACACTAGATTATCATCAAATTTACAAAGTTAGATAGATTGGCAACGTGATTTTTCTTCAACAAAATTTCATACGAAGTTATATTGCGTAATAGCAACGAGATTTGTAATTCTAAGAGAACACAGTGCAATCTTTCTCAAGAATATCATATGGATTTTCCCCTACTTCGATTCGCCATTACATGTTTCGCCGCAATTAATGTGTGTTAGAGGAATTGTCAAGAGAATCGATACAGGTATGTCAAGGCTAAACTTTTCTTCATGTTGGCATGATCTCGTAATTACATGTGTTTGATAACGAGGTATAGAGAGAAGTTCATACTCCCGAATTTATATACATTATCGCAGTCTCATAAATTATAGTATTCTCCTTATCGGGATTTCATATTTAAATGAGTATTGTCTTCTTCCAATCAAGAGAGCAGAGAGCCTATATATACAGTATTACAGTATTTTCATTACCATCGAGCTATAATCGATGGGCAGGCCCCTATTGGGAAACCTTTGATCAGATGGTAACTTATATATCGAGCCTACAGTGGCCGAGCGCCTATGAGCAAGCCCAGCATGGCCAAGATACAGAGCCTAGTATGGCCGAGCGCCTATGAGCGAGCCTACTATGGTAGAGCAGTTACATATATTGAGCTTTATAAGACCGTGCAACTATTTTACGTACTATATTGAGAGTGTTGAGTCAGTATCAGCAGGTGAGCATATCTTCAGATTATCTTTGACTCCCAATTACTTTCAGTTATTATATTATTAGTTCAGTTTCAGCTTTCAGTATATTGCCTTACATACTCGGTACATTATTTCATAATGACGTCCCTTTTCTAAGGGCACTGCATTTCATGCGTGCAGGTTCAGACAGACAGACGGGTAGACTTCCTCATTAGGTGTTGCTCGAGTTCAGCTTGATTGGTAAGCTCCATGCCCTTCGGAGTTGCCGGGTCTAGAGCTTTATGTACCACTTGTGTATATATGTATATATGATATGAGTAGGTCAGGCCCTGTTCCGATCACAGTATATCCATCAGTAGAGGCTTGTAGATATATCCTGTCAGTTAGTGCAGTATGTTGGGCTTATAGGCCTTTTATGTATATTTTGTTAGTTTGCCAGCTATAGTAGTTATGACGGCCTTGTCGGCCCAGTATTATTCTGATGTTTAGTTAGCATTAGCAATTATCTTGCAATGTGGCCCATGGCCAAAGTATGACATTATATGTTCAGAGTCCTTTAGTCGCAAGTTGGTACGCAAGGATAGGTGAGGCACCGGGTGCCGGTCTCGCCCCCCAGGTTCGGGGCGTGACAAAAAGTGGTATCAGAGCAGTTCTGTCCTAGGGAGTCTACAACTTGTGTCTAGTAGAGTCTTGTTTATGGGTGTGTCGTGCACCACACTTATAACCAGGAGGCTACAGCGCATTTAGGACTATCACTCTTTCTTCTTACTCTAGATCGTGTGGTAGAGCTTAGTTGTAAGAACTCAATTTCCTAAACTCTATCCTATTCATTATCGTGTGGTTGAGTTAGGGGAACTCGATTTTTCATAATGCTTATGATGAGTAAAAGTAAGGTCTTCAGTAGATCATGTGTGTACTAAGACGTGTAAGCCTCTTGATAAGGAGCCTTAAGGCAAGAATATCTATCCACCCCTATGGTGAAAGGCAAGGAGAGATTCAGAAGATAGATACGAGTTTGAACAAGTAAAAGAAGCAAGATGAAGAAGGATACGAGGCGCCCAGTTAATGAAGATTATCGGTATTTACAATTCAGGTAGAGGAATATAAGCCTTTTGAGTTACCTTCAACAATAACAGAGGTATGTACAATTGGCCACACCCATCTCATTTATGCCCTATGGGGGCTAGCGAAAGTAGTATAAGTGAAGGACGAGATATCAGTATCCAGCTGGGGTTAGAGTAACCCAAAATGTTGGATGGATTGTTAGAGTTAGATGACATTTTTGAAGGACTACAAACGTGGTAATAATTCTCCTTGTGAGACACCCAAATGGTGCATTCTAGAATAGTACAACTAGATATCAATACTACGATGTTCAAATTGTTTTTTACAAAAACAGGCACTGGAATCCTGGAAGGGATAAATATTACCTTAGTATGGCTCCTGTCCCTAGTAGAGAGAGAATGTTAGGCAATCCGAAGAGCCAGCGGATGGAGCAAGGGGAGCTAAAAGCAAAAGAATGTCGTGTTGAAGTTTTCAGAATAAAGTGATAAAAAGAAATGTTAGCAGTGAAATAAGAAGAAAGTTAATGAAGCATTATGAGTAAGATGTGATACATGGATGACAACGGTAGATCACAAAAAAATGATGATACTACAGAGTCTATAGTCAAGTGAATGAAAATACGAGAGGTGACAGGCCTTGAGACAACAAAAGAGTATAGGCCATAAAGTCATATCATCATTTCGAGAAATAAGTGCATGACTCCAACGCGACTACCAGAAGGAAAAGTTAGACCCCAGAGTAATAGAAATCAGTACGGGCTAGTGAACAAGATAAACTAAACATGAATTAGGGACTGAATGATTTGATAATAGCCGGCATCACGAGAATTCCAGAGATTGCGTTCCGGTGAGAATAGAATGGACGATAGAAGAATAACCTTTAAAGGTCATTCAGGAAGACGCTTCCCTAAAGCAAACAATGTGAGCAAAGTTAAGCCTAAGGGACTATGAATGCCAGTTACACTAAGTGTCACCCTCGCGAGTAAGCAATTTTGTTATCCTTGGTACAGAAGGATTACCGCAAGGTAAGTAAGGGTCATCGATGATGTGAAAAGACACCAAAAATGAAGAGGAAAAACACCTATAGGCAGATTGTCGTAGCTCTAACTCTTAGTACTCCCCTAAAGGGGGGAATATGGAGTGACGTGATATTAAGTAAGAATTATGTGGTTCTAGTAACTATAGAATGGTAAAGAAAGAATGCGATAAAAATGAGAAAAGGACAAAATTGCACTTATTCAAATCCTACAGATATGCTACGATTCTAGAACATTATGCAAACACGACGTCAAGGAAAGAAAGTAAGGGTTCCTGCCTGAGATGTTATTGATAAACAAGGAGCCAGTGCGAGAGGTAAGTTAAGACAAAGGAAATAACCCAAGAAAGAGTACATGGAATATTGATATGAGAGTGGGCCAACGAGTGGTTAGTAGTTGATTCAGGAATAGCCTAGTTATTGCTAGATAAGAGGATACAGACAAATCAATAGATCATGCAAGATAAACAGAGTGAATTCCAACATGGGGAATTCAGCCTCACAGTTATGACCTTATAATACTTGAGATATATTCATATAGGAGTTGGGGAAGTTAAAAAGGTATTGTATGAGTGTTATGGAAATAAAAGAGAGTGTCATTGTGAAGACAGTCAAAATATCATTTCAGAAGCAACCCTACAAGCACAGGGGCGTGGAGGTAAGTAACTACGAATAAATATAGGCAAGGAAGGACATCAAAAGGTCCGTCGAGTATACAATGTAATAAGCTCACAGCTTTACAAGAGTCAGAGAATCCTCCCTAAGTACTACAATGATAGACTAGCTAAGGAAAATGTTACATCCCATGTTTTCTTACGTGAAAGTACGCCATAAGTAAATTGATGGAAGCTCGGAAATGAGATGTTACATCCCGCGTTTTCGTATGTTAAAGTTTCGTCTTAAATCAACGTAAGTTCAGGAATGGATTATTGTGAGATTATAAGCATTATGCTATTTCAAACAAGTGATGAGTAAATTCGTGAAGGTGAGAGGGTAAGCAGATCGAAGAAAATGAGTTTCGCCGAAGTTTGTTATTTTGAGATAAAATATGGTCCAAGCTATAATACCCGGTATTTATGGACTAGTGCGATACAAGGTACCACATGACCATAATAGTAAGGTGTACAAAGTGTATTAAAAGTGAGTAGTATTTTAAGTAATTTGAGATAATTCTTAATTATGTGAATTATTAGTTAATAAAGAATTAACAAGTTAATTAAAATTAGTGGGTAATTAATTAATAACCTTGGGATAAGACCTAACTCCTCCCCAATGTGGCAGCACCCCCCTCTTTCCCATGTTATGACTCTTGAAAGAGAATTAAAGGTGGCACATTTGAAAAGGGTAGGTGACACCAAGCTTGAAAACTGGCGCCCACGCTCTTTAATAAAAGAAAACACCTCCCCTAATTCATTAATAGGAAATACATAGCTAATGGATGGAATTCTCTTTCTCATTATGCTTAATTACATAACGTAACAGCAAGATTACATAACTGATGGAATTCTCTTTCTCAAGATTACATAACGTAATAGCAACGGGATTTGCAATTCTAAGGGAGTCCGGTATAATCTTTCTCAAGAATATAATACGGATTTTTCACCTACTTTGATTCACCGTTACGTGTTGTCGCAATCAACGTGTGTTAGAGGGATTGTCAAGAGAATCGACTCAGGTATGTTAAGGCTAAGCCCTTCCTTCATTTTGGCATGATCTCGTAATTACATGTATTTGATAACGAGACATAAAGAGAATTTCATACTCCCGAATTTATATACATTATCCTAGTCTCATAAATTACACTATTCTCCTTATCGGGACTTCATATTTAATTGAGTATTGTCTTCTTCCAGTCAAGAGAGCAGAGAGCCTATATATACAGTATTACAGTATTTTCATTACCATCGAGCTATAATCGATGTGAAAGCCCCTATTGGAAAACCTCTGATCAGATGAAAAGTTATATACCGAGCCTGCTGTGGTCGAGCGCCTATGAGCAAGCTAGCAGGCCGAGATTCAGAGCCTAGTATGGTCGAGCGCCTATAAGTGAGCCTACTATGGCAGAGTAGTTGTATATATACCGAGCCTTAGAGGGCCGGACAACTATTTTACTTATTATATTGAGAGAGTTGAGTTAGTATCAGCAGATAAGCATATCTTCAGATTATCTTTGACTCCCAGTTACTTTCAGTTATTATATTATCAGTTCAGTTTCATCTTTCAGTATATTGCCTTACATACTCGGTACATTATTTTGTACTAACATCCTTTTTCCCTGGGGACGCTGCGTTTCATGACCACAGGTCCCGATAGACAGGTTGAGAGTCCTCCAAGTAGGCTATCAGCTCAGCGGAAGATGTTGGTGCGCTCCATTTGCTCTGGAGTTGCTTATTTGGTCAGTATGACTAGGACGTGTGTTGATTAGTATGGCGGGGCCCTGTCCCGGACTTTATGATACATATGTACTCTTAGAGGCTTGTAGACATATTCCATGTACGTAAAAGATTGTATGGCCTTGTCGGCCTATATTCAATGTACGAGTGATCATTTTGGTGTTATAGGCCCGTAAGTCTTATGTATAAGTTGGTACTACATGTTTTATTCTAGTTATCCTACGACGACCTTTCCGTCTCATTTACCTATGTTAGCATGATACGAGAAGATACGATATGTTGGTACTCGGTTGAGTAAGGTAATGGGTGCCCATCGCGGCCCGTCGGTTTGGGTCATTACAAAAGTGGTATCAGAGATGTTCTATCCTAGGGAATCTACAAGCCGTGTCTAGTAGAGTCTCGTTTATGGGTGTGTCGTGCACCAAACTTATAAGCAGGAGTCTACAGGGCATTTAGGACTGTCACTCTTTCTTCTTACTCTAGATCGTGTGGTAGAGCTCAGTTGTAAGAACTCAATTTCCTAAACTCTATCTTATTCTTAATAAGACGATGCCTACATCCAGAAAGATAGTTAGTAAGAGATATAATTGTGGAAGAGTTGTGTCAGAGGAACTTAATTTTTCATGATTAGTAAATATAAGGTTTTCAGTAGATCATGTGTGTACTAAGACGTGTAAACCTCTTGATAAGAAGCCTTAAGGCAAGAATATCTATCCACCTTTATTGTGAAAGACAATGAGAGATTCAGAAGATAAATACAAGTTTCAACAAGCAAAAGAAGCAAGATGAAGAAGGGTACGAGATGCCCAGTTAATGAAGTTTAACAGTATTTACAATTTAGGCAGAGGAATATAAGCCTTTTACGTTATCTTCAACAGTAACAGAGGTATGTACAATTGGCCACATCGATCTCAAGTTATGCCATATGGGAGCTAATATATATGGTTTAAGAGAAGGACGGGATATCAAGATCTAGCTAGGGTTAGAGTGACCCAAAATTATGGGTGGATTGTTTGTGTTAGTTGACATTTCCGAATGATATTGCAAATGTGCTAATAAATCTCCTTGTGAGACACCCTGATGGTCCACTCTAAAATAGTACAGCTAGATATGAGTACTACAAAGATAGGCACTGGAAGCCTTGAAGGGATAAATATTACCTTAGTGTGGCTCCCGTCCCTAGTAGAACAAGAATGTTAGGCAAACCGAAGAGCCAGGGGATGGAGCAAGGGGAGATAAAACAAAAGAATGTCTTGTTGTAATTTTTAGAATAAAGTGATAGACATAAATGTTAGCGGGAAATAAGAAGAGAGTTAATGAAGCATTATGAGTAAGATATGACAGTATTATAGAGTCTATAGTTAAGTGAAGGAAAAGACGAGAGGTGATAGGACTTGAGACAATAAAAGAATATAGGCCATAAAGTCATATCCTCATTTCGAGAAATAAGCTCATTACTCCAACGCGACTACCAGACGAAAAAGTTAGACCCTAGAGTAATAGAAATCAGTATGGACTGGTGAATAAGATAAACTAAATATGAATTAAGGACTGAGTGATTTGATAACGGTTGGCATCATGAGAATTTCAGATTGCGTTCCGGCGATAATAGAATGGACAACATAAGAAGATTCATAAGAAACTCATAGAAAGGTCATTCAACAAGACGCTTCCCTAAAACAAGCAATGTGAGCAAAGTTAAGCTTAAGGGACTGTATGTGCCAGTTACACTAAGTGTCACCATCGCGAGTAAGGAATTGTGTTATCCTTGATACATAAGGATTACCGCAAGGCGAGTAAGGGTCATTGATGATGTGAAAGGATGCCAAAGATGAAGAGGTAAAACATCTATAGGTAGGTCATCGTAGCTCCAACTCTTAGTACTCTCCAAAAGGGGTGAATATGGAGTGATGTGGCATTAAGTCAAAATTAAGTGATTATGGAATGGTAAAGGAATAATGCGATAAAAAAAGAAAAAGGGATGATATTGCACTTATTCAAAGCCTACAGAGATGCTACGATTCCAGAACATTATGCAAACGCGACGTCAAGGAAAGAAAGTAAGGGTCCGTGCCCGAGATGTTATTGATAGATAAGGAGCCAGTGCGAGACGTAAGTGAAGACAAAGAAAATAACCCAAGAAAGATTACGTGGAATATTGATATGAGAATGGGCCAACGAGTAGTTAGTAGTTGATTTAGGAAGATCCTAGTTCTGGCTAAGTAGGAGGTTACAGACGAATCAGCAGATCGTGCAAGATAAACATAGTAAAACCCAATATAGTGAATTTAGCCCCGCAGTTATGACATTGTAATATTTGAGAGATATTCAAATAGGAGTTGGGGTAGTTAAAGGTACCATATGAGTGTTACAGAGATAAAAGAGAGTGACACTGGAAAGACAATAAAAATATCAGCTTAGAAGCAACCCTACAAGTACAAGGGCGTGGAGGTAAGTAACTATGGATAATTATAGGCGAGGAACGACATCAAAAATTCCGTCGAATATACAATGTAATAAGCTCGCAGATTTAGAAGAGTCAGAGGGTCCTCCCTAAGTACCGCAGTGAAAGACTAGCTGAGGAAATAAGGAAGAAGGCTTCAACCTAAACATAGTAACTTGAAGAAGAAATGGTCTTGTAATAGCAGTCTCACTACAACATTGTATGCAATCCATAAGAAAGTGGCACCTACTGTGGTTAATTAACAGGGAGTAATATTCTAGATCATACGAGTTGCACAGAAATTCCAGCATGCGTAGGGACTAAGACAAGCTAAGTATGCACGCAACAAGGGGGCAGAAAGACCAGGAAAAGTAATTGCTTACATTTAAAGAAAGCTGAGAAAGAACGAAAGGAATTATTCGATCAATGAACCAGAGTTAGTTACGTTATGAATGCACTTAAGATTTCGAAGTATTATCCATGCAGTATATATGTTGATAATCATATAGCCGTAGAAGGCTCTGGTATAAGTTAAAAGAAAGAATTGAGCCCATGTCATAGATAAAAGATTAAATTGTTAGAAGATTGTATCATGGATATTCCATAGCGCCCATGCAAGGCTAAAGTAATAACTAATACCAGGAGCCACAGATCGGAAGACAGCTTAAGCCTACATAAAGGCTAATTAGAAGGAAGAGGAAACTAAAGAGTTACCTCAATGAAGTAAATCAGAAGTCTGATTATTGGACCAAGAAAATTATAGAAATTGTAATTTAGAACATTGCAGAATCACTCTTAATATCAAAGGTACAAGAGAGATAGTGCAACAATAATATTATATAACGGCTCTACAAGAAAGCCAGTTAGAAGAATACCATCTTCATAAGAAGTCAGTATGAAGCTCCAATCGGATTGTGTATGCACCAGAGGTGCAAGTATTATAAGAGAGCTTCAAGTCATGGATGTGAATTATACTTATGTGGAAGGGAGGTCATGAAAGAGATAGAAGATGTGATGCAAGATTTTAAGGTAAGTAAGATAAAGGTGAACAACATACGAGATACTCTAAATGCAGAAGGTTGTGAATGGTCCATACTTCAGATAGGAGGCTAGAAGCGCTGGGATTCAGTATCCAAGAATGATAACGGCATCGTCAGTGGCATATCTTCCAGCCTATGGTTTCTAGGTATTGAGAGGTCTAGTTAAGAGAGAAAGAAGAGTTAGAGACGATATGATGTCTCGGTTGATGTTCCAGAATAACATAAGGAAATCTACGGTGCAAGCAAGCTGAAGGAAGGTTACAAGTAGTATAAAAAAATATGTGTAGGTTGCAAGCTAAAGTGTGGTAGAGTGACAAGTTTTTAGAAAGACAGGAGTAAGGATAAGAAAAGGCAAGTGAGAAGGTGACGAAAGTGGATAAGTCCTCAGGATTAAGCCCATGAAAACAAGAGAGCTAATGGTTTTTCTAAGTTATAGAAAGTTCAGTATAGCCTGAATGAACTCAAAGGAGTCTAAGAGTAATAATATTTAGAAGAGATGGCATGTTGCCTTGGTAGTAGAATAAGGGTGTAATAGTGATAGATAAAGGATGACGCTTGGACCTTCAATTGAGTAATGATTTTAAGAAAAAAAGGGGGATTTCATGAACCGCAAGGGATTAGAATACCCTTACCCATAAGATGAATCATGTAAGGATGCCATGAAATACAGTTATTGAAGTATAGTATTGCCCCTAAGTGGATCAGGAAAATCACTTCAAATGTGCCACGATGCAACGTGAGCCCTAACGGCAGTGTTATATAAGAGATCAAGTTAGCAATGGTAGATTGTAGATCAATATTAAGGTGAATCAACAATTGATGGACAAAAGTCACAAAGTATGAGGTGATATTAGGCCACCATTCTTAAGATGAACAGTCATGAGGAAGCATTAAAGGACATAGATTTATACATATGGAACGAACAACGAACGTAAGCTGGAGTTTGGTAGCAGACCTCAGTAAAGATAAATCGAGGTAAGAGTTATGGTATATTATGACCTACTTATATGCAGGAAAGTCATGCATATAGATAATCGAGCCTATGAAATAAGATATAGCAATATTCGTAAGTTTTACAAAGTACGAAGCGAAGAACTTCAGTATACCTATAGATGCTCAGAGGGACATCTTGTCAAACTCTGTATATGTTTACAAAGTGAGGCCTAGAGATTGGCTAAAATCTGGAGGGGAGAGTCACATAAAGCGCACATATAAGGAAAAAGTCGTACAGGTTGCATGACCGAAGTAGCAAGAGCTACAAAATTGGAAGAATTTCGACCACAGGCTGTGGTGTGAAAAAGAGGCCTACAGGTGGGAATACCCTAGACTTTGGAATTATTCACAGAACAATTGCCTAGATGGAAAAGAGAGTATTAAAATATTCGCAAGAGCTATAGGTTATGATAATGATAAGTACATCACTCAACATTTGAGGACGAATGTTCTAAAGGGGGAAATGATGTTATACCACGTGTTTTCGTACATGAAAGTACGCCATAAGTAAATTGATAGAAGCTTGGAAATGAGATGTTACATCCCGCATTTTCGTATGTTAAAGTTTCGTCTTAAATCAACGTAAGTTCAGGAATGGGATTATTGTAAGATTATAAGCATTATGCTATTTCAAATAAGTAATGAGTAAATTCGTGAAGGTGAGAGGGTAAGCGGATTGAAGAAAATGAGTTTCGTCGAAGTTTGTCATTTTGAGATAAAATACGGTCCAAGCTATAATACCCGGTATTTATGGACTAGTGCGATACAAGGTACCACATGACCATAATAGTAAGGTGTACAAAGTGAATTTAAAGTGAGTAGTATTTTAAGTAATTTGAGATAATTCTTAATTATGTGGATTATTGGTTAATGGGGAAATTAACAAGTTAATTAAAATTAGTGGGTAGTTAATTAATATCATTGGAATAAGGCCTAACCCCTCACTAACGTGGCAGCACCCCCTTCCCATGTTATGACTGTTGAAAGAGAATTAAAGGTGGCACACTAGAAAAGGGTGGGTGACACCAAGCTTGAAAAGTGGGCCCCACTTTCTTTAATAAAAGAAAACACCTCCCCTAATTCATTAAGAGGAAATACGTAGCTAATGGATGGAATTCTATTTCTCAATATGCTTAATTACATAACATAACAGCAGGATTACATAACGGATGGAATTCTCTTTCTCAAGATTACATAACGTAATAGCAACGAGACTTGTAATTCTAAGAGAGTCCGGTATAATCTTTCTCAAGAATATCATACGGATTTTTTCCCTACTTCGATCCGCCATTATGTGTTGTCGCAATCAACGTGTATTAGAGGGATTGTCAAGAGAATCGACTCAGGTATGTTAAGGCTAAGCCCTTCCTTCATTTTGGCATGATCTCGTAATTACATGTGTTTGATAACGAGGCATAAAGAGAAGTTCATACTCCCAAATTTATATACATTATCAAATTACAGTATTCTCCTTATCGGGACTTCATATTTAATTGAGTATTGTCTTCTTCCAGTCAAGAGAGCAGAGAGCCTATATATACAGTATTACAGTACTTTCATTACCATCGAGCTATAATCGATGAGCAGGCCCCTATTGGGAAACCTCTGATCAAATGGTAAGTTATATACCGAGCCTGCTATAGCTGAGCACCTATGAGAGAGCCCACTTAGCCGAGTTACAGAGCCTAGTATAGCCGAGCGCCTATGAGCGAGCCTACTACGGTAGAGCAGTTGTATATATACCGAGCCTTATAGGGCCGGACAACTATTTTACTTACTATATTGAGATACTTGAGTCAATATCAGCAGATAAGCATATCTTCCCATTATCTTTGACTCCCAGTTACTTTAAGTTATTATATTATCAGTTCAGTTTCAGCTTTCAGTATATTTCCTTACATACTCGGTACATTATTTTGTACTAACATCCCATTTTCCTGTGGACGCTGCATTTCATGCCCACATGTCCCGATAGATAGGTTGAGAGTCCTCCAAGTAGGCCATCAACTCAGTGGATGATGTTGGTGCGCTCTATTTGCTCCGGAGTTGCTTATTTGGTCAGTATAACTAGGACTTGTGTTGATTAGTATGGCGGGGCCCTGTCCCGACGTTTATGATACTTATGTACTCTTAGAGGCTTGTAGACATATGTCATGTACGTAAAAGATTGTATGGCCCTGTCGGCATATATATTCAGTGTACGAGTGATCATTTTGGTCTTATAGGCCCTATGTCTTATGTATAAGTTGTTACTATATGTTTTATTCTAGTTATCCTACGACAGCCTTTCCATCTCATTTACCTATTTTAGCATGATACGAGAAGATACGATATGTTGGTACTCGGTTGAGTAAGGTACCGGGTGCCCGTCGCGGCCCGTCGGTTTGGGTCGTTACAGAAAATAAGGAAGAAGGCTTCAACCTAAACTCAATGACCTAAAGAGTAAATGGTCTTATAACAACGGTCTCAAAACAACATTGTATGCACTCCATTAGAAAGTGGCACCTACTGTGGCTAATGAACGGGAAGTAAAATCAAAAGTAATACTTGAGATCGTATGAGTTGCACGAAAATTCCGGCATTCGTGGGAACTAAGATAAGCTAAGTAGGCACGCAACAAGCGAAAGAATGACCAGAAGAAGTAATAGCTTACGTTTAAAGAAAGTTGAGAAGGAACTAAAGGAATTATTCGATCAATGATCCAAAGTTAGCTCCACTTAAGAGTTCGGAGTATTATCCATGCAACATATATGTTGATAATCATACAGCCATAGAAGACCCCGGTATAAGTTAAAAGAGAGAATTGAGCCTAGGACATAAATAAAGGATTAAATTGTTACAAGATTGTATCCTGGATACTCCATAGCATCCATGAAGGGCTAAATTAATAACTAATACCATGAGTCGCAGATCAGAAGATAGCTTAAGCCTACATAAAGGTTGATAGGAGGAAAAAGGAACCTAAGGAGATACAACAACTAAGTAAATCAAGAGTTTGATTATTGGACCCAGAAAATTATGGACATCGTGATTGAGAACATTGCAGAGTCACTCTTAATATCAGAGGTCCAGTTAGAAAAATACCAGCCTCATAAGAAGTCAGTATAAAGCTCTCATCGAATCATGTAAAGTGGTGCAAGTATTATAATAGAAGTTCAAGTTGTGGATGTGAATTATACCTATATGGAAGGGAGGTCATGAAGGAGATAGAAGATGTGATGCGAGACTTTAAGGTAAGTAAGGTAAAAGTGAACAACGTACGAGATACTCAAATGCAGAAGGTTGTAAATAGTCCATACTTCGGATAGAAGGCTAGAAGTGCGGGGATTCAATATCCAGGAATGATAGCGGCATCGTCAGTGGCATATCTGGCAGCCTATGGTTTCTAGGTATTGAGAGGTCTAGTTAAGAGAGTAAAAGAAGAGTTAGAGAGGATGTGATTTCTCACTTGATGTTCCAGAATAACACAAGGAAATCTATGGTGCAAGGAAGTTGAAGGAAGGCTGCGAGTAGTATAAATGGATATGTACGGGTCACAAGCTAAAGTATGGTAGAACGACAAGATTGTAGGAAGACAGGAGTAACGATAAGAAAGGGCGAGTGAGAAGGTGACGAGAATGGATAAGCCCTCGGGATTAAGCCCATGAAAATGAGAGAGAGCTATTGGGTTCTCTATGTTCTAGAAAGCTCAGTATAGCCTGAATGAACTCAAAGTAGTCTAAGACTAGTAGCATTTAGAAGAGATAGAATGCCGCCCTGATAGTAAAATAATGTTCTAATTGTGATAGATAAAAGATGACGTTTGAGCCTTCGATTGAGTAATGAATTGAAGAACAAAAAAAGGGGGGGGATTTCATAAATTGTACAGGATTAAAATACCCACGTAAGATGAATTACATTGGGATGCTGTGAAATAGGGTTATGGAAGTATAGTATCGCCCCCAGGTTGATTAGTCTAATCATTTCAAATATCCCCCGATGAGACGTAAGTTCTAGTGACAATGTATTACATAAGAGATTTCAAGTTATCAGTAGTAGATTGTAGATCAACATTGAGGTGAATCAACAATGAATGGATAAAAGTTACAAAGTATGAGATGAGATTAGGCAATCATTCTTAAGATGAACGGTAATGAAGAAGCGGTAAAGAACTTAGATTTATATAGGATAAGCAACGACAGTAACCTGGAGTTTGGTAGCAGGTCTCAGTAACGATAAATCAAAGTAAGAGTTATGGTATGACCTACCTAGATGAAGTAGATAACCGGGGCTATGAAACAAGATATAGCAATAGTCGTAAGTTCGACAAAGTACCGAGCAAGAACTTCAGTACACCTATAGATGCCCAAAGGGACATCTTGTCATGTTCTGTATATTTTCCCAAAGTGAGGCCTAGAGATTGGCTAAAAACTGAAGAGAAGAGTCTCATAGGCGCACATATAAGGGAAAAAGTCATACATACTACATAATAGAAGGTAGTAAGAGTTACGAGATTGGAAGAATTTCGACCATAGGCCGTGGTGTGAGAAAGAGACCTACAGGTGGAAATACCCTGGACTTTGGATTTATTTATAGAACAATTGCCTAGATGGCAGGGAGAGTATTAAAGTATTCACAAGAGCCATAGATTAAGAAGATGATAAGTGCATCAGTCAACAATCGAGGACGAATGTTCCAAGGGGGGGAATGATAAGTGCAATCTTTCTCAAGAATATCATACGAATTTTCCCCTACTTCGATCCGCCGTTACATGTTTCGCCGCAAGTAATGTGTGTTAGAGGAATTGTAAAGAGAATCGGTTCAGGTATGTTAAATCTAAACTTTCCTTCATGTTGGCATGATCTCATAATTACATGTGTTTGATAATGAGGCATAAAGAGAAGTTCTTACTCCCGAATTTATATACATTATCCTAGTCTCATAAATTACAGTATTCTCCTTATCGGGACTTCATATTTAATTGAGTATTGTCTTCTTCCAGTCAAGAGAGCAGAGAGCGTATATATACAGTATTACAGTATTTTCATTACCATCGAGCTGTAATCGATAGGCAGGCCCCTATTGGGCAACCTCTGATCAGATGGTAAGTTATATACCGAGCCTACTGTGGCTGAGCGCCTATGAGCGAGCCCAGCATGGCCGAGATATAGAGCCTAGTATGGACTAGCACCTATGAGCGAGCCTACTATGGTAGAGCAGTTATATATATCGAGTTTTATAAGGCCGGACAGCTATTTTACTTACTACATTGGGAGAGTTGAGTCACTATCAGCAGGTGAGCATATCTTCAAATTAGCTTTGACTCCCAGTTACTTTCAGTTATTATATTATTAGTTCAGTTTCAGCTTTCACTATATTACCTTAAATACTCGGTATATTATTTCGTACTGACGTCCCTTTTCTGGGGGAGGTGCATTTCATGCATGCAGGTTCAGACAGACAGACGGGTAGACCTCCTCATTAGGTGTTGCTCGAGTTCAGCTCGATCGGTAAGCTCCATGCTGGGGTCTAGAGCTTTATGTACATCTTGTGTATATATGTATATATGATATGAGTAGGTCGGGGCCCTGTTCCGATCACAGTATATCCATCAGCAGAGGCTTGTAGACATATCCTATCAGTTAGTATAGTATGTTGGGCTTATAGGCCTTTTAAGTATATTATGTTGGTTTGCCAGTTGTAGTAGTTATGATGGCCTTGTCGGCCCAGCATTATATTGATGTTTAGTTAGCATTCGCAATTGTCTTGCAATGTGGCCCATGGCCAAAGTATGACATTATATGTTCAGAGTCCCTTAGTCGCAAGTTGATACGCAAGGATAGGTGAGGCACCGGGTGCCGGTCTCGCCCCCCAGGTTCGGGGTGTGACATGCCTGATATAAATGCCCCTCACCAAAGCACGTGTATATATCCCTGTGTTTGCGCTCACTGCTGGCATGTCATACTCCGAAGAGACGAAACCTGCCCAAGTGCTAATCAAAACCCAATATGGCTTGTTGCGGCATGCAACCCGATCCAAATAACAATAAAGCCAACATGGCATGTTGTAATGTGCAACCCGATCCAAATATCACTCTCAACATGGTTCTAAGGCCCACCTTAATAATCAATCTCTCAAGTCTCAAGGGCTCACAATATCATATCACTCAACACAAATAGTATCACATATGGAAATAACAACAGCATGTGATGTCACAATAAATAGTATACAAACTGAGATATGATATGCACATGAAGAATGACCGGTGTATACAGTTAAGACAGATAGATCAAAACAACAGAAATAGCCTCATTAGGACTCAACCAAATAATCACATACCCTAAACATGATTTCTAACATGTATCACAGCTCAGATAATCAAACAAGTAGGAAAACACGGATGTGACAAGGTACGATAGCGGCATGAGTCCAGAAATAGTCTAAAAGTCAACTCCGATCATGATTATCCCCGTTGCACGCCCACACGCCCGTCACTAAGCATGTGCGTCACACCAATACATCTCATATAACATGGTTTTTAGGGATAATTGCCCTCAAATCAATACTCCAAAGTCCCTTTCCACGCGAATTGGCCTCCGAGCGACTCAAATCTAGCTAAAGCAACTTAATATCAACAATAAAAACCATCGAAAATAATTGCAAATGATAAAGCTAAGGTCTTGAAGCAAATATGCAAAATCAAACCAAAAGTCAACCCAAGATTCGCACCCCGAACCCGAAAAAATTAACAAATTCTAAACACCCATTCAGTTACGATTCTAGCCATACCAATTTCATCCAAATCTAACCACAAATCGACCTTCAAATCACCAAATATTACTCTCCAATATCATAGCCTAAAATCCCCAAATTTCACATTAAATTCACATAAACTACGTCTAATAATCAATGGGTAATTAATATCTATCATCAAAACTAAATAATCTTTACTTAAATCTTCATTTGCAGTAAAAGGTCTCTCAAATATTGCCCTTAGCCGAGCTCCGCAACTCCCAAAATGAGAAAATC
Source organism: Nicotiana tabacum (assembly GCF_000715075.1). Lineage (NCBI taxonomy): Eukaryota > Viridiplantae > Streptophyta > Magnoliopsida > Solanales > Solanaceae > Nicotiana > Nicotiana tabacum. The sequence continues at coordinate 66,861,531 of NC_134092.1, forward strand.
AATAAAACCCCTCAATATAAACTAATTTCCAGTGATTCCCCATCTGCAGTCACTTAACCACATATGCGGTCCCGCTTTTCCGGAATAGTGGCCGCATCTGCGGCTTCCTCCAACTGCCGACCTTCCGCTTTTGTAGACAATACCTCGCATTTGTGAGTCCGCTTCTGCGGACTCCTTCCGCATCTGAGAACTCTCAAGCTCCCATCCGAGTCTGCATCTGCGCATCCGCATTTGCGGCACCCCGTCCGCATTTGCGATCCCTACCTTGACCAGCCTTACTGCGTGTCTGCTATCAAGCTACCGCTTCTGCGGGCTCACATCCACGGCTAATCCCTCGCAGGTGCGATTGCAGCAGAACTCCCAAACTTCAGCAATCTCTCAAAGTCCAATGATGACCCGAACTCAATCTGAATCACACCCGAGACCCTCGAGACACCATCCAAACATACCAACAAGGCCTAAAACACAATACGAACTTAATCAAAGACTCAAATCACATTAAACAACACCAAAATCATGAATTGCACCATTCAAGCATAATGAAACAAATATACTTTCAACTTCTGAAACTTATATCGAATCACATCAAACCAACCCGTAATGACCTCAAGTTTTGCATGCTAGTCTGAAATGACACAATGAACCTTTTCTAACTCCCGAAACCCAAATCTGAACCCGACATCGACAAAGTCAACTCCCGGTCAAACCTCTCAACCTGCCAAACCATTAGCTTTCTAACTTCCCCAAAAACCACCAAACCAACCTATAGACCTTCAAATCAAATTTGAGAATTCCGCCTAAGTCCGAAATAATCCTACGAAGCTATTGGGTCTTCAAAACACCGTTCTGGAGTCGTCTACACAAAAGCCAAACTCCGATCAACTCTTTCAACTTAAGCTTTCAACCTTGGGACTAAGTGTTCTAATTCACTCCGAAACCAATCCAACCACAAATGAACATAGAAAAGGTAATAAATAGGGGAAGGGGGCTACAATACACAAAACGACCAGTCAGGTTGTTGCATTCTCCCCTCTTATACAAACCTTTGTCCTCAAACGGGTCTACAATCATACATGGTGTCTCAAATAAGTGAGGATATCTACTCTTTATCTCTTTCTTGGTCTCCAAAGTATCCTCCTTGATTGGCTGACCTCTCTAATGTACTTTCACTGACGCTATATTCTTTGACCTCAACTTATGAACCTGTCGGTCCAAAATGACCAGCGGCTCCACATCATAAGTCAAATCCCCATCTAGCTGCACAGTGCTGAAGTCCAAAACATGTGAAGAATCACCATAATACTTTCAGAGCATAAAAACATGGAATACTAGGTGAACTCCTGATAGCTAAGTGGCAAGGAAAGTCTATAGGCCACCTCTCCAACTCTCTCAAACACCTGAAAAGGGCCGATATACCGAGGGCTCAACTTGCCCTTCTTCCCAGACCTCACTTCATTGGCAAAACTCTAAATAGAACCTTCTCCCCCACCATATATGCAACATCATGAGTGTTCCTGTCGGCATATCACTTTTGTATGAACTGTGCTGTACGAAGGCTCTCCTGAATCAACTTCACCTTCTCCAAAGCATCACAGACCAAATCAGTGCCCAACAACCTAGCCTCCCCAGGCTGAAAGCAACTAACCGGGTAAAGACACCGCCTCCCGTATAATGCCTCATAAGGAGCCATCTGGATGTTGGACTGATAGCTGTTGTTATCGGAAAACTCTTTGAGAGATAGAAATTGTTCCCATGAACCTCCGAAATCAATAACATAGGCGCATAACATGTCCTCCATGATCTGAATAGTGCACTCGGACTGTTCGTCCGTCTGAGAATGAAACGTAGTACTCAGCTTGACCCACATGCCCAACTCACGTTGCACGGCTCTCTAAAAATGAATTGTGAATTCTTTGCCTCGATTAGAAATGATGGAAATGGGCATGCCGTGAAGGAGGATAATCTCCCGGTTGTAAATCTGATCCAACCGCTCCGAAGATTAGGAAGTCATCACCGGAATGAAGTGTGCGGACTTAGTCAATTAGTCCACAATAACCCAGATTGTGTCATATATCTTCAAGGTTTGTCGTAAGCCTACCACAAAATCCATAGTGATGTGATCCCATTTCCACTCCGGTATCTCCAATATCTGAATCAACCCTCCCGGTTTTTGATGCTCAAACTATACCTATTGACAATCCAAACACCAAGAGATATTAGCAACAATATATTCTTCATTCTCCGCAAATAATAGTGCTTTTTCAAGTCATGATACATCTTCGTGACACCTGGGTGAATGGAATAGCGCGAGCTGTGAGCCTCCTCAAGGCTCAAATCTCTCAACCCATCAACATTTGGAACACCAATCCGGCCTTGAAGCCGCATAACACCATCATCATCAATCAAAACCTCCATAGCACCACCCTGCTGCACCATGTCCCTGAACACCATCAAGTGAGGATCATCATATTGACGATCCTTGATACACTCCAACAACGATGATCGTGCCAAAATGCAAGCAAGAAAATCCAATCTCTCAAACTGATTGGCCAAAGCCTGAACATCCATAGCTAGTGGCCTCTATGCTACTAGTAAATATGCCAAACTTCCCATACTCTCAGCCTTCCTACTCAATGCATCGACAACTACATTGGCCTTCCCCGGATGATATAATAGGGTGATATCAGTCTTCTAGCAAGTCCAACCATCTTCGCTGCCGCAAATTAAGGTCATTTTATTTGAACAGGTGTTGAAGACTCCGATAGTCGGTATAGACCTCACAGAGAATGTCGTATCGATAGTGCTTCCAAATCTTCAGCGCGTGATAAATGGCTGCCAATACTAAATCTTGCACAAGGTAATTCTTCTCATAAACCTTCAACTGTCGAGATGCTTAGGCAATCACCCTACTGTACTGCATCAAAATCGCGTCAAGCCTAATACGTGACGCATCACAATAAACGGTTAAAGACCCCAAACATGTAGATGACACCAACATTGCGGCTATAGTCAATGCTTTCTTGAGCTTCTGAAAGCTCACCTCACACTCGTCGCACCATCCTAGTGGAACGCCCTTCTGGGCCAATCTAGTCAAAGGATCTGCGATGGATGAAATGCCCTCCACGAAACGACGATAATAACCTGCCAAACCCAAGAAGCTATGAATCTTTGTAGCTAAAGAACGGTCTAGGCCAACTCTGAACTGACTTAATCTTCTTTGGATCCACCTTGATCCCCTCACTAGACACCACGTGGCCCAAGAATGCCATCAAATCAAGCCAAAACTGGCACTTGGATAATTTAGCATATAGATTCTTCTCCGCCAAAGTCTAGAGCACGATTCTCAAGTGGTGCTCATGATCCTCGTGATTACGAGAATACACCAATATGTCATCAATGAACACGATGATGAAGAAATCAAGATTTGGCTGGAACACGATGTTCATCAAGTACATAAAGGTTGTTGGGGAATTGGTCAGCCCAAAAGACATCACCATAAACTCTGCCCATCCGCATTTGTGCCTCCCCGTCTGCATCTGTGATCCCTGGCTTGACCAGCCTTACTATGCATCTGCGATCAAGCTGTCGCTTCTGTAGCCTCGCACCTGCGACTAATCCCTAGCGGGTTCGATTGCAGCAGAACTCCCAAACTTCAGCAATCTCTCAAAGTCCAAAGATGACCCGAACTCAATCTGAATCACCCCTGAGACCCTGGAGACCCTATCCAAACATATCAACAAGGCCTAAAACACAATATGAACTTACTCGAAGCCTCAAATCATATCAAAAACAAAAAAAAACAATCACACCACGACTTTGGAGAGCGCGACCGGCGCTCGACAGAGACATCCCAGTCAATAAAGCCTACTCAATTCCTTTTACCCAACCTTACCCGTGATCAATTTAAAATTTAATAACAAGAATTAGACATGCGAAGAGTAAAGAGTACCACGTCCTTTTTCCATTACTTATAGAAGCTTCATTTACAATATCAAAAATATTACAAGTTCATAGTTACAAAAGGAAAACATGTTTGGCAACTACAACATTTCAAGTTCATTACCCCAAACCGAAAACCACCCACGGCATGTCTACGGAGTCTCTAAGTATAACATAAGAGTAGTGTGAAAGTGCTGGTGACAAGGCCCCAGCTATACCTCAAACACAATGTACAATGTCAAGTGACATAAGGCCTTGGAATAGAGTAGGGCTCACTAAAATCTGCCGAGTAGAGGGTAACTGCTAACGAGGATCAAAGCCGCATGCTTAGGAATCACCTGCATCCATTAAAGAAGCAGCGCCCCCGACAAAAGAGACGTTAGTACATATGGAGTAATACTAGTATGTAAGGCTAAATACCCTCTCATGAAATAGAATGCTAATATAAGAAGAAAAAATATATGAAAACAAGGAAAAACCAATGATATTCAAATGCAAAGTTAAAACATAACAATTTTCAAAATAAGAAATTAACATTTTTGGTTGGGAGATCTTTAGTACCGATACACCACCGTGCTTATAGCACGGAGTCTGATCTCTATCCGATCGGCAAAGCCATCTCACCCAAAGTATGAGGCTCGACATCAAAACACAACACCACCATGTGCGCGACATGGCTCCCGATCTGTGGCCGATTGGCTAAGCCATCTCACCCCAAGACATCCAATCAAAACACCACCATGTCCGTGATATGGAATCCAATCTCAGCCCGATCGGCTAAGTCATCTCACCCCAAGACATCCAATCACAACACCACCATGTGCGCGGCATGGCATCCGATCTCGACCCGGTCGGCGACATCGTCTCATAGCAATGTCTTGTGGGTCGACATCACCTTCCGATAGCTATCATCTCATCCTAATTATGGGGAATAATCTTAATCCATCAATCTCATCCCAAATAAGGGAAAAACTCTCAGCACATCAATATCATGCCAATTAAGGGGAATAATCTCAACACATCAGCACGGGGATATACCCCTCAATTACCCCTACACCGCCGCGTGTAGTTTCGGGGGTGGGCCGTAATAACCCACCCTTCCTCAGCTCACTAATGATACTCCCAAAAATATTCATTTATTTATTTATTTAGGAAAATGGAAATAATAATATAACTTTATCCATCCCATAGTCTTTCATACCATTTATCGCTCCATTAGCACTTTTAACCATTCACAACATCTCCATTTCGTTGGCACTATTGGCCATACGTAATGTTCTTCATTCATGGAACTATGGACGCATTTCATATTTCACACTTTAATTTCTTTACATCCAATTATCCTTATCATAAAAACCATTATATAGACATTCCGGAAATCATAGCTTTAAGTTCATTAGTAATGAGTGACTTGAACACATTGAATTTCTTTCAAATAGTGGAGCATAATGATTGGCAATCGAAACACAAGTTATAATCATAAGCGACTAATACATCATTTATTCTAGGAATACTCTTCCCAAAGGGGAGCATGATATATACAGTTTCAACTCATGAGTATGAAGAACTCAAAACACATTGGAAGTACTTGCCAAGGGAGAGCATGGTGATTTACGATTGAAACATTGATTCAAATCCTATGCATTAGTTACAACAACCATATTTGGACATTTTCCCACAGACGGGGAGCATAACATGATGGGGGCAATTTTAACATGACTTGAGCACATAAACATTTAAGCATTTCAATCATTGAAGCAATTTGGAACAGTAGTAATAGAAGTTTAAACAACAGAACTTACGAGGAACCCATGGATTCTGATTCTAGAAAGGGGGTTTAGCCAACATACCTTGATTCAGCTCTTTAGTGATATTAAAACCTCCTACTACTCTTACAACTCCAATATATATCAACATATTTCAATTAGACCAATATTAGTAAAAATTTCCAGATTTTAGGTTATTTAGGCATTTTATCAAACACCTAGAGTACATAGCATTCTACTACCTCTAGTAATGGTGTTTCTTCATCCAACAATCCCTCCTTCCCACCAACAAGAGATACTACAATATCCTTTGCCTACAAACTACCTTTTTAAGCACCATTATAATCATCAATGAACCCACATCCACCAAAATTTACTAATTAACTCATTACAAAATCTCTACAACACCCAATAATCTAGATTAAACGCTTATGACTTCCAATCACCATCCCATAAATGATACTACTTATTTCTTGCTCATATATTCACTAAAAATCCATGCATTTAGATTTTAGGGTGAAGGATTACCTCTTGCAGCCCAAATCTTGAAAGCCAACCTTTGGGGTGTTCTTGGGATTTTGAAGAAATCCTATGGAATCTAAGACAAAATCCTATTGTAACTACTAATTGAAAAGTGAAATCATCATAAAAACATTCTTAAAAACTCACCTTAAGTGTGTATTGAAAGCCTTTCTCAGATACGTGACGGGGAGAAAAGCCCTGGCCTTGAAATCCATTTATTTCTCTCTCTCTCCCTGCTCATGTACTTATATAATGCAGAAGACCTCACGGCGGGCGCGCAATGGGCGCACAACGTGAGCTACCACTGTTCAGCCAAAATTCCTTAGCGCGCGCTTTGCGTGCGTTACAGACTAAATGCGCTAGTTTATTCCTTGCAAACTCTATTTTCCCTTCGTGCGCTAAGCGCGCATTAGTGCCTAAATTTGCTTCTTTTGCCAACTTCAACTAACTTTTCAAACTTAATGTTTTTTCTTCATTTTGCTATATTGAAACTCCCAACCACCTCAACTTGAACTATACATACATTACCATGTTCTAATCACCACCATCCCCGAGTGGGTCCGCACGAACTCCGAGATTAAATCTATTACCCTCTTAAACTTTCATAAATAGCCCGAGTCAACTATGCAAATTTACGGGGCTTTACAAAAACCATGAATCGCACCCAAATTCAAGCCTAATGAAACTAATAAACTTCCAACCTCTGAAACTTATGTTGAATCACATCAAACCAACCCGTAATGATCTCAAATTTTGCATGCATGTCCTAAATGAAACAACGTACCTTTTCCAATTCCCGAAACCAAAATCTGAACATGACATCAACAAAATCAACTCCCGATTAAACCTCTCAACCTGCCAAACCTTCAACTTTCTAACTTCCCCAAAAAGCACCAAACCAACCTACGGACCTCCAAATCCGATTTTAGGCTTCCGCCTAAGTCCAAAATAACCATATGAAGCTATTGGGATTATCAAAACACCATTCCAGAATTGTCTACGCAAAAGCTGAACTCCGATCAACTCTTTTAACTTAAGCTTTCAACCTTGGGACTAAGTGTCCCAATTCACTTCGAAAACAATCCGAAACCAATTCAACCACCCCAGCAAGTCACATAAGAACATATGAACATAGAAGAGGTAATAAATACGGGAAGGGGACTGTTTACACTTAAAATCGGATAACAATTAAATTTGTAAGTGGTTTTAAGGATATGTGATTTCACTTGGCACAAACTGAGAAATATGAGAATTGAAGTTAGAAATTAACTGTAAAATGAAGCAAACCAATGTAACGTGCAACTTTGACCTTCGAGCTAGGTCGCCCTCGAACCAACTGAGTATATTATTGAAAAGCAAGAACTGAACAACTGAATAAGAGATCTTAAAAGAGAAAACATAATATATTGCTTTGTTATGCGTGAATGTCCCCCTTACAAAATGATTGGAACCCCCTTTATATAGTAGAGGAGTTCTACATATGGTACAATTCTAAATATAGAAGGAAATCTCCTAGTTGGCTAATCAACCGGTCTTGACTTGATACATGCCGAGATCTCCACCACAATCCTCGCCCGGTCACGGATTCCTCAGCTTTCTGTTATTCGACTTAGCAGGCTTCCTTCGATCTCGCTAGATCTCTATCTTTCTCGGTCTCGATTAACCATACAAAATCGGGCAAGATAGTCCCCTCATTTTTTGGAGAGTAATGACAAGAAATGATTTGATCCTTTGATCTTCACCTCAGTACATCATGATGTAATTGTCGTGACATAAGCAGCATGAGTGACCGAAACGTCGCGTCGGTACAGTTTCCCGGGTATTTAATGCGCGTTAGTCAACAGTCGGCCATTACCAGTTTTGAACCATCGTTGTGAAACCGATAAATAGCCCCCTTCTTCATTATTTAAAACTTTACTTTCAAATCTTTTTTGTTCCAATCTCCATAGTTCTTTGCCTTCTCCAAAGCTTCTTATATTCAGGTTTTTGAGTTTCTTTTCTTGTTCTTCCTAAAACACCAAATACTTCAATCGATTCTTCTTTGCACACAAAAACTAAATGGACAAAACATCTAAAATTGTTCCACAAAAAGAGGTTGCTTCCTCATCTCGGCCGGCCGGCGAGAAACCAGTGGTGGAGCCACGCCATGAAGAACTTATTCCTGGGGGGTGTGTCATTGATTCCGACTTTAAGGTGAAGAAACCCTCATCGGTTCCTAGTCGATGCGAGCCGGTATCGAGATATATATGCTCGATATCCGAAATCCTCCTTGACCAGGTGAAGAAAGATTGCAACTGGGGAAATAAAGAGGTTGTGATACCGGCACCAGAAGAAGCAATCACCACCTACGTGGAAGGGTTCCTGAGTGTTTACACTTATCCTTTCACGCTGGGTCCCTTCGATCCGATCATCGTAGACTTCTGTAAGAAATATCAGGTGACCCTCGGCCAAATTCACCCTTTTTTTCTGGAGGATCGTGATACTACTCCGTGTCTTTGTGAGGAAAATCAACGGTCTTCCCTTCACCCTTGACAACCTCATAAGATTATATACACCTCGACTCTAATAAGGTGGGCTGATAAAGCTTCAACGCCGGGCCACCAAGGCGCTCATCTCGAGTATAGATGAAGACAAAGATCGGGGCTGGATGGGCCGATTCGTTCGGGTGAAGACCACTAAGCTAATCTCGGCTGAGAGCATGCCATTTCCTGAGAAATGGAATATGAAACGTAAGTATGATTCCATCTTTAATTTCTGTTCATTGTTTTTACTTCTTCATCCTTTCTTATAAGTGTTTTTCTCGATGCAGCCATTGCTTGGATGTTGGGTGCGGTTCCCCACCTCGAGAACTAGGTTATAAGCCTTGTTTTTATGTCAACATATGCCGAGCGCGCATGTCGCGATTTGTCAAAGGGCCGGTAGGAGGCTCATACTCCTGGTAAGCCTTCTTCCTGAATTACCGATTTGCCTATCGTTCAAGCATCTTTTCAAACAAGAGTTTACTTACTTTCTCCTTTTGTAGGTCTTGGAAAGGATGCGACTATGAGACCCCCGTCTGATGATGATGGCGTTTCACCACCTATCTCGAAACCGGCGAAGGAGAATAAAAGGAAAAGGGCCTCAAACTCTGAGGGTCAAAAACCCAAGAAGAGAACAACACGTAAACCCAAGGGGAACACAATCCCACTAACTATGGAGTCAGTCTAAAGACTAAGGGAAGAAGAAGAAGAAGAAGAAGAAGAAGAAGAGAAAGAAGATGATTCTGGGCTGGTGGCCTGGCGCGAGCTAGCACCGATATTGGGAGAACTTCGGAACCGGTGGGAGTGAATACTACTCCATCTAGGCTTGATGAGGTCGAGGATGAGACTTCAGCCTAAATCCCCGAGCCAAGAGGAACCGAAGATGCTTTATCTCGGGGCGAAGATACCGTTGAAGAGGCGGTGGATGCTGGTGCAGAAACCGGGCTTGAGGCTCCCCAAGATGGAGGCGGCACCCCAAAAGACCCACTAGGGGAAATAGAGATCAGGGATTCCCCCTCGTTTCCTTCATTTTCCGACTTGGGGAAATAGAGACTTGTCACGAGGAGGGAGCCCACGGAGAGGAAGTTCTTTTCCGTGGTTATTTCATTGGGGTAGAAGATGTCACTGGTCAGAGTGACTTGGAGGCTCTGAAAAGGAGCTTGGGCGAGGCTTCCTCGAGTTTTAAACTGACCAATAAGTTTCCGACCCTAGTGCCGATCCCGGGCATAAGCATACAAATGTTATCTCGATCCCGGAGGATTCCTGAGTTCTTGCTACCCCTGTAGGGGTGGCTAGCTACCTGTGATGTTTGGTCACAGAAGAAGACCAAGCCTAGATGGACGATGTGGGAGAGCCTTGTCTTTTTAACGAAGCCCAACAGGCCTTAAACCGGGTAAGTTCATATTTTCTTTGTCAATTTTCATACTTGTACTTTTCTCCCCTTGTATAATTCTATCTTTCTATTTTTGTAGGCTTTTGTGCTTCATCATGAGGCTTTCTTCCGATCCCGAGGGGAGGTGAGCCGGTACAAAGCCGAAATCCGAGGGCTTACTGAGGAGTGAGATGCTTTCAAGCTTCTCAGTGAGTAGAGAGAAGGGGAAGCAAAAGGACTTTGGACTGAGCTAGAAGTAGCTCAGAAAGAACAAGCTGATCTGGCCGAGCAGGTAAAAAGAATCTTTGAAGTTAATAACACTGACTCGGGCGTGGTGGCTAAAAGTTCGGTCCCACAGGTCTAGCGAAAGCTTGATGTGATGGGGAAGCTTCGTGAGGAAATGGATGCAGTTAAAGTGGAGGCCGAGGTGTGGAAGAAGAACATGGACCACCTTGCCTCAGAAAAGGAGGTTGCCCGAGCTCAACTGGCCTCGGCTGAGACCCAACTCCGAAGCTTGAAAGAGAAGGCCTTGGTGCAAGCCAAGAAAATTGAGGAGTTCTAGTCTCGGTTGGGTTTAGCAACTTCCGGTCAAGAGAGGCTGGCCACAGAACTTGCAGCGGCCAAATTAGAGGTCGAAATGGCCAAGGCTAATGTTGATGCAATGGAGGTCATCTACTGGTTCGATGCTGAAGTTGTTCAGATTTGAGAAAAGGAGGTTGCCGAAGCTGCTCAAGCTCGAGCAAACTTGGTTGCCGAGTATGCTAAATGCCAGTCTTGAAGGGAGACTCTCGAGGAGATCCATGCTCGTGGCTTCGATCTTACAGCCGAGATTAAGAATGCTACGAAGCTTGAAGCTGAAGTCAGAGTGTTGGCCATTCCTGATGGTGATTATTCTGGGAGTATGAGCGGATCTGAAAGCAAAGAAGGCCTCGAGGGCCAATATGCTACTCCCAGAGGAAACTAAGTCCTTTAGGATTAGTATTATTTATGTTTCTTTAAGACCGTTTCGGTCATTTGTAGA